>NC_137698.1:10473582-10608582 GCF_964034855.1 Anser brachyrhynchus
CACCATCCATGTAGGTATTTGAAAGATGTGTAGATATGGTGCTTAGGGACATGGTTTAGTGGTAGACTTGGTAGTGCTAGGTTAGCAGTTGGAACTGATGATCTTAGAGGTCTTTTCCAACCTAAATGATACTCTGTTTCTATGATCTTCACTCTTCCCCTACTGCAGTGTGTGGTCCCTTCCACAGGATGCAGTCTTCCCCAAACTGATCCTGCATGGGTTCTCACAGACTGCAGTTCAAGAACTGCTCCACTATGGGTCCATCCTCCAGGAGTGGACTACTCTAGCATGGGATCCCCATGAGCAGCAGCTCCCTCCAGACCTCCTCCTCCACCATGGGCTCCTTTCCAGGGGCTGCAGCTGTGCCCCGGTATCTGTTTCTTCATGGGCTCTCCATGGACTACAACTTCCTTTAGGCTACATCCACCTGCTCCACCATGGTCTTCTCCACGAGCTGCAGGGCAGCAGCTTCTCTCTCCCATAGCATTTTTTTTTCCCCCCTTTCTTCAATATGCTCTCACAGAGGCTCAACCAGCATCACTCACCGTCTCAGCTTTGACCAGCAGCAGATCCCTTTTGGAGTCAACTGGAACTGGCTCTTACCTGACATGGGGCAGCTTCTGACTCTTCTCACAGAGCAGACCCCCAATACCAAAACCTTCCCATGTAAGCCCAATATAACTGGCCCTTCTTTTTATGTAGTCCTGTCACACTGTTAATGTTTCCCCACTATTCTTTTAGATAAAGATGACTATTCTTTTTAAACAGTCTTGTGCTTTCATGTCCAGTTCTGAATACACACATGCTTAAAAAATATTTCTTAAATGCTTTCAAAATTGTATGAGCATAAGAACAGTGTTTCTGGCATATCTAAAGATGCATCTTCTATCACCTGGGGCAAAATGTATTTGTGGACTGAGCACGTGAAATTGAATTTCTACCTTTGTTTTGCTTTATTGTGTAAAAGATTTCGAAGGGCCTACTTGAAGATACATTCCAAAAATATGTTTTGTTTTGGTCATTCTTAGATTAACTGGGAATAGAACTGGGAAAGACGTATTAAAACTGCTCATTCTGAGCTCAAATAACACACGATCAACTCAATGAGCTCATTTGTATATCCTGCAGTATCATTGTTATTGCAGCAGTGAAATCACATCACTCAATCAGCATGTGAAATAACAGTATAAAACCTGATAAATCAGAACATTTTTAGCACAATATAAATAAGAATATAAAAGAAAACTAGGTATATATATATAAAAGAAAACTATAGTGAGATCTCCCTGTCCTTAGGTGAAGGACATGAACCTTTTTTTTTCCCCCCCTTTATATTTTCTCCCCCTGCTCTTTTGAGAAGGGGAAGTGACAGACTACTAAAATATAAAAGAAAATTAGGTAGACTGGTTTCTAACCACTATCTTCTGTTAACTGTGGCCAAAAGCAAATGTCCACTCTCTCTAAATGGTGTAAGAAACAAAAATAAATACTTACATAAAAATATTTATATAAAAATATCACAAAAATATAACAAGAAAACATTTTTACACTATTGTCTCTGAACTTCCAAAAATCTGTTCCAGCGAAATCTCTGCCTTTCCTTACACCCTTGTAACAACTAGTCTGTTCAAAAATAAAGTTTAAAATGAAGGAGTGTTGCAGTTTTCCCACCTTATATAAAATAGTCATATATTCCTTTTATTTTGCATTCCATAATGTAAAATAACTGTGAATTTATAATTATCTTCCATCTAGAGAGATTTAGTTGAAGTTTAATATACAAATATTTTACAGCTCTTCATCATCTGGCCAGGCACTGACAGTTTTTGTTTTGTTTGCTTTTGTTGCCTTTTTTCTCACGTAGTTCACTGATTTCTCCCATTTGCCTCCATCTACTATCAAATTTTTGTCATCTATTGACAGAGAAAGATTAAGCACTTTTGATTGTGCGGTATGTCACATTTCAGATTGCCATGACACCAGGATAAAAATCTGAACTGTACATTCTCTTCTCACATAAGCCTGCAAGTTGACAGCTATTCTAATCAGGTATACTTTTCTTACTCTATTTTTTACTTCCACTCATCACATGACAAAGATGTCAAAGAAAACACATTTTAGAAGTTAAAGAACAGATACATGCAAATTCTACATATTTTTATTTTGTAAAATGTCAGTATTCACATTACTTTTTATTTGAAATATGAACAGCTTTTCTCCTTCCCCACACTGCATACATATACACTACTGAACTTAAAGTGCAAACAACGACCACCACTGCAGTTCAAGTTCACTTTTCAGGGGATCATTACCCATGGTTGATGGTTGTGGAAATGATTTATCCCCTATACAGTTACATTCTTTATTGATGTAGATGCTGATATCCAATCTAAACCTCCCCTGGTGCAACCTGAAGACATTTTCTTGCATCCTATCACTTATCACCTTAAAAAAAGAGGCTGACATCCACCTTGCTACAACCTCCTTTCAGGTAACTGTAGAGAGCAATAAGGTCTCCTGTCAGCCTCCTTTTCTCAAGACTAAGTAGTCCCACTTCCCTCAACCACTCCTTAGAGCTCTTGTTTTCTAGTCCCTTCACCAGCTTCATTTCTCTTTTCTGAATGTGTTCCAGCAACTCAATATCTTTCTTGCAGTGAGGTACCAAAAACTGAACTTGAGGTGTGGTTTCACCAGTGCCGATTACAGAGGGAAAATCATTTCCTCAGTCATGCTGGCTATGCTATTTCTGATGCAGGCCAGGATGGCATTGGTCTTTTTGGCCAGCTGGCACGCTGTCAGCTGATGTTCAGTCAACAGTCGACCAGCACCCCCAGATCCTTGCATGTAAAAGATACTCCCATGTATAAGATAGAGTCATAATGGAGAAAGCACCATTTTGAAATAGTGACAAGAAGATCACATGGTCTTAGATTCAACATCCCTTCAAGAGCAATTAAGTCCAAAAAAATCTGCTGGAGTTCATATTCAAAAATATAACTACATTAAATTAAAGAAGTTAATAAAAAGAAACTAAAAGGAATACATATGAGGAGCTTAAGTATCTGTAAGTCAAATCTTATAGATGCTACTGAAACTACTAAAAATGTCGTCTCTGAAGTATAGCACCAGTAAGATATCACCATTTAGGACAAGTAAAAGAAGCTGCAAGAAATAAGAAAGCATTCTTCCAGCAGCTAAAGATGTGTCTTATTGAAGAAAGTACAAAGTATCATGAATTCTAGCAGATTGAGCAACAGATGATATAATCAACAGGCCAACAGCTGCATTTGAGCTGAATCAAAGCTGGTACTAGATTCTTCTTCCAGCAAAATCAAGAACCAACCAGAAAAAGTCAAGTCCCTCCAGGTCCTATCTCTGGGACAACTGACAAGCATAGAATAAAGGGAGCACTCAGAGAAAACATGGTCATTGTAGTAAATGAAAATGAATTCTATGAATCAGTGTGTTTTTTGTCAAAAACCTGAGATTTCCATAGCAGAAGTATTTTTTTTTATTTTTTTTTTTTGGGGGGGGGGGGGGAAGGAAGGGGGGAAAGAAAGATCATGGAATCTGAAAGTGAAGTGGCTGTGGAGATGTACAATAGTATAAATAAGTATAATAAATAATAATAATCCAGACTAAATTGTATTCATCCAAAACCTTTATAACCCTCAAAGATGAAACAGCCAAAATACTAATATAGAATATACTACTATATCCAGCTCTGGATGTGGACTGGGAAGTGTAATATCAATTTTTGTGCCTTTTTGAAATTTTTATATTTATTAGCTAGAATTCAGAGGATTAAAGCCTGAAAATTTTCTGTCTAAACTACGTAAATTAACAGAGACAAGGGAATGAACTATTGGACATCTTGAATAAATATTATATACTTGGAAAAGGATATCATATGGCTTAGGTAAATAAGTATGAAATATATCTATAAAAGAGTGTACAAATATATATAAAGATTTTCTTTATAAAGATACCGAAGCTATATATATATATATATATATATATATGCTAAAGTATAGGTATAAAATGGATAAAACGTTCTTCAGTAAGTGCTAATGGAATTAATAATTAAAGTTTAAGAGTGAATAAATAGAAAGTCATTAAACAGAAGTTAAAGGCTATGTTGAGGTTCTCATACTTACCTGCCTGGAGAATAAGCCATGACAAGGCTGGGGAGGGAAGACTTCAAGAGAGCAGAGGGGCAACAAAAGGGTCAGGGACACGGACAATCCAGAACATACCCAAGCATTACAGAGCTCTCCAAGGGGCCTGTAAGTGACCTGTACAGTAGAAGAAGTCTCACTGGAGATCAGCCAGGGGATGTGCCCATGAAGTTCAGGGAATAATGAAGGGTGTAACTGTCCACAGCTGTTGCAAAGAAGCTGACAAAGGGGACTGTTGGGTGGTCTTTCTTTTAGATTAACAGCTATCAACCATTAAATGGATCAACTGGTGGTATAAATATTTCTCCCTGAGTTCAATAAAAGAGTGTGAACGTCTCCCTGAGCTAGCCAAACCAGCACGAGTGAAGTGAGTACATGGTTCATCCCAAAAGAATATAAAAACTAGAAAAGTGATTTTGAAGATGGCAGCAGATTTGAGCTGGCTTCACCTGACATATTCCTTTCCTATGACTGGAGACATGCAGCATCATGCTGGTAAAGCATACCAAGACAGTTGATGGGAATCACATTTATACTGTGATCTTACTTTAATTTTCACTTGTTATATTATGCTTGTATAGCGATTTCAGTACATTGCTGTTTCACTTTTCTAAATCGAAATCTTATGTAATTTGAAATATCTTTATTAAATACATTTAATATTCAACATTACAACATCCATGTGTGGAATATTTAAAAGAACCTGGTCAGCGAGTATTGGACTCTGTCATTAATTGGCATCATTGCTGACAGTGAGTATTATTTATTGTACTGATAACATTTCAAAAATACCAAAAATTCTGATTTAAGGGTATAGTCACCAATAAGAGCCTAATAGGGGCAACTCATGCTGATTGGGAAGGGTAGTGATAAGACCAGCTGCAGATGCAACCACTACAATTAAAGAGGTCATAAATCATTCTGAATAGTAAAGAAGACTGGAAAAAAATATGCTAGCAAATAAATAATAAAAAAAAGTGTGAATTTGAAAAATTGAAAGGTTCTAAGAAGTTGAAGAAAGGAAAGGGAAAAATAGGCTTGTTCTGGCTGTTAGGACGTTGCTTGTAAGCAGTAGTGTCTATCTGGAAGGGATTAAGCATGACTAAGAGAAGAAACTGAGAGGAAGGTTAAAAGGGGAAGCAAATCACATGGTCAGGCTACTTGGAGATACCTGTCAAACAGCCCTATGCCTGTATGCCCCTTGAAAGAGGAGGACAAATCTGGGGAAGCTGTGGCCATACTTGCATTCAACTGACTTCCATGTTCAGGAGTTCCTGGGTGCTTTCCCTACATCTGGGTAGGGAGGAGGTGGATGGACATCCTGACATCCCAATGTTAAGTAGTCATGACTTAAGAGGTAAAAGTATCTTTATCCTGGAAAGGATAAATAATCAGCTTCTAATTAAGAAACTGAGGGGGGAAATAAAAGTCAACTTTCACAATGGTAGATGGTTAGCAGCAGAATATGGCAGGGTTCTGTATTTATGTTAGCGTACTTGACTTATTTATAAGTGACCTGAAAAAGCATTTGAGCAGGAAGATGATAAAGGTTGCTGATGATGCAAAGCTATTCAAGGTAATAAGGATGAGGGCAGACTGACAAATTGCAGAAAAATGACTTAGGAGGATGTAGTGGGTTTACGTGGCAAGGTTTTGGTATCAGGAGACTGCAGGGGTGGCCTCTGTGAGAAGAATCCAGAAGCTGCCCCATGTTAGACAAGGGCCGGTTTCAGCAGGCTCCAAAGGGACCTGCTGCTGGCCAGAGCCAAACCAATAAGCAATGTTGTTTGTACCTCTGTGAGAGCAGATTTAAGAAAGGGGAAAAAATAATATAGAAAAACTGTGGCACAACAGAAGCTAAGAGAGTGAGGAGTGAGAAACAGACCTGCAGCCCCAAAGGTCAGTGGAGATGGAGGACAGGAGGTGCTCCAGGCATGCAGCAGCAGTTCCCCTGCGGCCTGTGGAGAGGCCCCCGGTGGAGCAGGCTGTCCCCCTGCAGCCCATGGGTCCCACACGGAGCAGATCTCCACGCTGCAGCCCGTGGAGGAGCCCCCGGTGGAGCAGGTGGATGTGGCCTGGAGGAGGCTGCGGCCCATGGAGAGCCCCCGCAGGAGCAGGCCCCGGGCCGGAGCTGCAGCCCGTGGAGAGGAGCCCACGCAGGAGCAGGGGGTCTTGGGGGGAGCTGCTGCCCATGGGGGACCCGTGCTGGAGCAGTTTGCTCCTAGGGGATGGATGGACCCCGTGGTATGGAACCATATTGGAGCAGTTCTTGAAGAGCTGCTGCCTGTGGGAAGCCCCTGCAGGATCAGTTCAGGAAGGACGGCATCCTGTGGGACGGACCCCACGTTGGAGCAGCAAAGAGAACGACCATGAAGGAGTGCCGGAGGAGTAGCGCTATAGACTGACCGCAGCCCCCATTCCCCTGCGCTGCTTGGGGGGATGAGGTGGAAGAGGGTGGATGGGTGGATTTTTTTTTCCTTTATTTCTCTCTTCTCTAGCTTACTAGTAATAGGCAATAAATTTTGCTAACCTCCCTACTCTGAGTCTGTTTGGCCCGTCATGGTAATTGTTGAATGATCTCTCTGTCCTTATCTCAACCCTTGAGCTCATTTCACCGTATTTTCTCCCCCGTTTCCTTTGAGGAGGGGGAGTGAGAGAGTGGTTGTGGGGGAGCTCAGCTGCCTACTTGAGTAAAACCACCCCACAGGATGACCACCAGGCACTCATAGAATTATAGAATGGTTTGGGTTGGAAGGGACCTTAAAGATCGTCTAATTCCTAAGGGACACGTTCCACCAGACCGGGTTGCTCAAAGCCCCATCCAACCTGGCCTTGAACACTTCCATGGATGGGGCATCCACAACTTCTCTGGGTAACCAGTAAATACAGCAGAACAGTAGATGAAATTCAGTGTAGATACACTGATTATGTCACCAGATTAAAAAAACAACAACAACAACAACAAATCCTTCCCAGTTTAATAGATAAAAAGGCAGGCTCTTGGGTGACTACTAATTTTTCCTAACTACTATTTTTTCTTGGAATGAAAAATTAAATGCTTAAAGTTCTTAGCAAATAATTGAGACAAATAAATCACTATGTAACTGTAGAAATCCATAGCTCACCTATATCTTACTATTGTGTCCATATTTGTCTTCTCATCTCCAAAGGAACATACTAGAATTGAAGAACAGTAAGATAATAGGAATGACAGAGAGGTGCTGAGCTTCTATTTTTCCTCTCCCTACCACTGGCAGTTTGATATTTTAGGTTAATATGGTATATTATTCTGAGTTACTGTGTAAAGAATTTTAATAGCTTTGTATTAAAAGATTTTTTTAAAATTATTTTATTAGAAAGCAATGACCTATACCTTATCTCAAGTTTCCTGTTTGCTGCAACATTAATTGGACGAATAGCCCTGTTATTCAGGCAAATACAATACCGCTTACCCTTTGGCAGATCTCAGCCCTTTAACTTGCATACGTAGGTAAATGAGAATCTTCCTTTTTACTACAGGAGGCTGCAGTTCACTTTATTTGAGAGGTATTTCAGGTGGAGGTCTGACATCATTTACGTACATGATTAGCTACCTACTCAACACTACACTGTGTCACACACTGCCTTCCGCTAGATTAAAAACAGCAACAAAATAATCAAGAAACACACACCACACACATAACCAGCCAGACACAAAGGAGACAAGGAAGAACAAAATACAATACACAAATCTGTTTCATCACAGGCAACTCAGATATTCTACATAGTCAGCAATTAAAGTGAAGAGCTATCTTCTGCAGAACTTCTTTAGCAGGAATTTGTCTCACAAGGGAATGAAAGAAAAATAAAGTCTCGATGCCATGGGGTCTTATTAGTCATAATGGTGCAAAGATTATTTCACAGATTTGCACAGTAGAATAAACAGTCACTTGAGGAAAAGACTGTTTGCTATGACTGACATAATTGTGTAATCCGGATTCCAGCGGAATGAGGTAAAAACACATCTAAACTGTAGGAGTCTACTACTGAGTTGAGATTTTTCCCACTTGTGTAGTAAAATAATTATGTAAGTGAAGATCTTTCCTTAAGGATGAGACTGAGGTTCTCTACAAATGAGCTTGCAAGTGAGTAATGGCCAAAGCAAAGTGACTTCAGAAGGTCAGGAAGAATCCTGTCTCCCATGTAAATGCTAAAAGCTTGAAATGAAGAGAGCCAAAACTAACATGGAAACTTTGTAATACACACGTCTATGTAGAGAAGATTGACTAAGTGCTCCTCTAACCTGCAAAGGGGAGGGGACAGCAGCTCCACTATAGCACAGGGAAATTTTATTACTGTTGCTTTCTGTGGCCAGATTGTTGGCAGATGTTATTAATTTAAATATTTTCCAAGAAAAATTGTTCCCAATGATTTCTCTCACTTGGTATCGTATGAGGTGATGATTTGTAGTGTTATTTGAATAAACAATAGCTCGGTATTTATTTTAATAAGTTGCAGAGCACCCAGAAAACTTGGAACATCTAACTGAAGGATTATTCATGTTTTCAAGAAAATTCAGTATATAAAAAGCCTGTGTTGTTAACTGCTGCAAACTCACACAGAAAATAATTCTACCTTCCAAATCAAAATCTGCATTTCCATCTGGACTCGCTTCAAGTTTCTGAATATGCCTGCTACAAAAATTTCAGTATATATGTCTTCTATAGGACTTGCTTCTCTTACAGGATTTTCTCCAGATCACATAACTTAGAACAGCAAGTGTCAGACCCACTCAGATCAATTCTGTTTTAAGACTACAACACACTGAGTACAGTGAGATTTGTGAATACTCATCAATTTGCAGAATCAGGTCTTTAAATATGAGGATGGTCATGTCTATTCCTTAAACTATAGTGTTATAATAACATTATGCATTAATATTATAATTTTATTTTAAATACTAGTAAAGTACTTTATATAGGTTATAGGTGACAAATGATATTCTGTTTTAAATTTTCTTATTTACTGCATTTCTCAGTGCTTCCTTTCTTGAGAAATTCTTTAATTCCACACACTTTTGAGAGGAGAAACCTTATTTTTACTTGTGTGCTGTCAGTGATAATAACATTTAAGTTACATGACCAAGCATCCTCCATAGTATTTTGAACACCAGTTTCATTCTTTTCTGCTTTGGTCTCTTCCTCATAATTCTCCAGTATATGGATAAACAAATATAGTAAGTTATTTTCCAGCGGGTGTATATATTCCAATTTAGTCAACAATCATTGCCGTATCTTTTCTCTTCAGCATTTCAAATATATGTATTCCTGAATACCTTTTAAAATGTAAAGACAACTTAGCTGCAAAATCAGGTGTTCTGTCTCCCTCATTTTATATTATTAGAATTATAGAATATACTGAGTTGGAAGATCCCTTCCAACTAGGTCCACTAGGGTCATTAGGTCCAACTCCTGTCTCTACACAGGACCACCCCAAAATCAGACCATATGTCCGAAAGCATTGTCCAAATGCTTCTTGAACTCTGGCAGGCTTTCTACCATGACCACTTCCCTGGGGAGCCTGTTCCAGTGCCCAACCATGCTTTCAGTGAAGAACCTTTTCCTAATATCTAACCTGAACCTCCTCTGACACAGCTTTATGCCATTTCCTTCAGTCCTATCACTGCTCACCAGTAATCAGTGCCTGCCCCTCTGCTCCCCCTTGTGAGGAAACTGTAGACCTCAGTGAGGTCTCCCCTCAGACTCCTCAAGGCTGAACTATCCAAGTGACTTCAGCCACTCCTGTCTTGCCCTCTACACTCTTCACTATCTTTGTAGCCCTCCTGTGGATGCTAATAGATTTATGTCCTTCTTAGGTTATGGCACCCAAAACTGCACACAGTACTCGAGGTGAAGCAGCACCAGTGCAGAGCAAAGCGCGTCAGTCACTTTCCTCAAAAGGCTAGCAATACTGTGCTTGATGCACCCCAGGATATGGTTGGCCCTTTTGGCTGGCATGGTACACTGTTGACTCATGTTCAACTTGCTGTTGACCAAAACACGCTTATCCCTTTCTATGGGGCTGCTCTCCAGCCTCTTGTCCCCCAGACTGTACATACATCCAGGGTTGCTCTGTCCCAGGTGCAGAATCCAGCACTTGCTCTTATTAAACTCCACGCAATTGGTGATTACCCAGCCCTCTAACTTGTCCAGATCTCTTTGCAAGGCCTCTCTACCCTCAAGGGAGTCAAGAGCTCTTCCCAGTTCAGTGTTATCTGCAAACTTACTTAGTATACCTTTAAGTCTGGCATCCAACTCATTTATGAAAACATTAAAAAGAAATGTCCCTAAAATTGTTATAGTGAGCTTTTAAGTCATTGAGGGAGATTTTCTTTTGGGGCTTTTAATAGTACAGACAATCTGAAGATACTCTGTAGCCATAAACTGTAATTAATCACATGAGAAGAATGAAAAGTATCAGAAATAGCCATATTGTACTATAAATAAATTTTTAAAAAACATACATATTGAAACAAACATATCTTGATACACACGTGCACTAGGTTAAGTAAATGCAATATGTGGACCGTTAACTTGGTCATTTCCTGCCATCTAGATGCTTTCTTTAACCATATCATTTTAGCTTAAGAAGACAGCATAAAATTAGCATTATTTGTGTTTTGGAAAAAAGATTTTTTTGGCACATTCCAATTAAATGTATAGTCACTGGAGCATTCACTTGACAGATTATAAACTACTACTCATTATAAGTTTAGTTGTTTCAGAGCTATAATTGCTGAAAAAGTTTTAAAGTATTTTCTTTTGTTCTGAAGTGAAGTAATATTTCATTAGTTTCCTTGTATTCTAAGGCAACTTAGCTTAAAAGAACTGATCAAAAGTTATCTGCCCAAAGTGAAACAATTCAGAAAGTTTTCAGTTCTGATTAGAGGGAATTAAAATGAAACCTTAATTATACTGATTGTCACAGCTCTTACCAGCTCACTCTTCAGTTAAGATAACTGGAAAGCTGGAAAGCTTTTTGATTGCTCATGTACCTACTGTATTCTCTAACATATACAAACAGCTAACCTACTGCTGCACAGTCCTCTACCGAACTTCAACAGTCATGTTTTCTGAAGTCAGAGATTTATAAATATGTATATGTGTATATATATGTGTGTATATATATATGCTTGTGTGTATGTATCATATTTTTTAAGCTTTGGGAGGAAGAGGTGGGAGAAGAAAGGAAGAAAACATGTCCAAAGTAGTTGGAAGAGGCAAGAAAATCTCCCAGACTCTGAAGTGGGGCCTTCCACCCTTCCACCTTGTTTTTTTTTTTTTTTTTTTTTTTATTATTATAATGACATTGGACTCTTATCTCATTAAGACTACTGTTCAGCTAGCAATCAGAAAGAAGTGAATTGTTATTCTCCAACTGCATGCATGAAGATAGGTCTGCAAGCTAGAGTCTGCAACTTTGAAATGGAAATGGAACTTTGAAATGTGTTTCTAAAACAAAGCTTGCAATGAATTATCCCTTTTTAACTTGACTAATTAGCTTTACTTCCCCTGAGTCCCTCTTTAGCAGTTTCTTTTAACTTCAATGTCACCCTTATAGGATGACACAATCGATCCACATACAATCCCATTATCACAAGTAGGCTTATGTTTCAGTGATTATAAAAAAATAAAAAATAAATAAAAAAAGAGAGAAAATAAACGACAAACAGGAGTATTAATTTGACAGGCATAATAAAAGAGAAGAATCTTAAGAATAAATATTGTACCTGCCAGCAGATATCACTCCTAGAGTTATTAACATTAAGACTTGGGCTATAAAATACTATCTCTAACTTTAAGGTCCATGGGAAGAACACGTTTGTATGAACATATGTATTTATTATACATTGCACTGAAAGTGACAAAAATATTCTTCTACACTTCAGTTAGAATAGCACTGCATATTGTCCTAGTCTATTTTCTATTACCTTTCCAGAAGGTCAGTATTTTCTTTCATATATATTCATAGTGTTTTCTTACCTATGCAGATTCTTTTCTACAAAGAATGCCTCTAATTTATATTTAGGGTATCCCATCTCAAAAATACATTTTCATGAGGCAAGTGTCTTAATGGTACAGAAACCATATGTTTTTGTAACTACTGCAGTTAGTTGTTGCTATGAATTTTTCTTCTGTTTTGTCAATTTAACATATTTCTGCACCTGAAAGGGCTTCGAAGAAACTGTGACATACAGCAATTCATTATTTCCAAATACATAAAGGAAGAAAACACCCTAGAAAAATATTAATTTCATCCAATAAATCAGTAAGAACTGTTAAATTATTCACTTATGCTAGCCACTATTTGGAAACTATTAATAACTAACTGAATTTTTCAATTTAATCATATACTATTATTTCTATATTTTGAGAGGATGACCTAGCCTCACACAAGAAGCTTAGCCAACTATTTTAATGCAAACTGCCCTGTGAACAAGATAAAATCAGAATGTCTCAGTGTCTCTAACTCCATATGTGCCCAACAAGGAGTGAGAGGGAATAGTTTCTTCTCATCCACTCAAAGACTTCCCTCCCTTCTTTCATATTTTAGAAACAATCACCCTGGCAAAATATTATCATCATTAAAATTAGTAAAAAGCAAATGGAAATAATGCATGGACATGAGCTAAAATATATGGTAGATATTCTAACATCCAAAAATGCTTATATTTTCTCCTTTGACATTTCTCATATTCCAGCTAAAATTCAGTGCTGTGCTGCTCTTCAGTGGAAGGATCCTAATTTTTAATCAGCCACTGAGACTATTTCACCTGTACTGGAGTTTGTATTGGTCACTAGTGGCTGTTAAAGATTGTGAATAAAGACTGCCGTTGTGTGAATTCAGATTCAAACTGGTTTAAGCTGTAAACCTGACACAATATTTTTTACGTTGGAAAGAAATTCATGGTTGGTGATGAATATCAAGGAACTGAAGACAGATCGAGTTTTCAAAATGAAACTGGATGCCTTTCTGGAAATTTTGAATGACTAAAATATAAATAAAACAAATACCATTACACCATTGTAACAAGCTAAAATGAAAATGCAGCTTGTAATATAGGAGCTAAATCTTAATTGTAGCTTGTGACTCTAAATGTACCACACTGCTATTCTGTTGGTGCTGTCTTCAAGTATAGAGTTTTTCCCCTGCCTGCTCAGATTCAGAGTCATTCATTCAACCTGTTCCCTCTGAGCACTGCCTCCTCCACTGTGCTCATTCAGGAGTTTGCACAGCTCAAGTCTGTGAGATGAAGTTCTGTCTTGAAAGTGGGCTGCTGCTCCTCAAATGAGGAAAGCTCAGAAGTTTCATTGAAATAAAAATAATCTTCAGGAAATCAGGTAATGGGGGAAATAAGGGAGGACTAGGCAAAAGGAAGATGTGCTAATAACAGATTGAAATGTAGAAACAGGGCACAGAGCTCTACATTTTAGCAAGAATAGTCAGGCATATAGTAAGGTAGACAGTATGTGAACATGTGGGAGTAAATATGCAAAAACCAATAAAGAGTGTGGGTTTGTTGAAAATTTCTAATAGGTCATGCCAAAAGAATCTAATAGCTGGCTTGCATATAGGCTTGTTTTTAATTTTATTGTAAAAGAGGAGTGATAGATACTGTAACTGAGCAGGGTTTGCCTTGGAACATGAGAATGTTGCAGAGTAACAATATATTATCCTATAATAGTAACACTACATTTGGGTTTGCACAAGAATTCAAATGCAATCCATCATAACATGCTCAAACCATTGCATAGTACTACATGTGTTTCAGTGAGCAATATACCATTAAAGGGAAACAGCAAAGCAACAAATAAGTGTTGTTTTGGCAGATGCAAACATGCAAAATGCCCTAGTGAAATCCACATTTACTGCATCTATTATCTTCTCTTCTCTCCACAATCAACTAACTACAAAATGTTAAAAAAAAAAAAAATGTTTGGCATGGCTCAGTAGAAATGTCATAAACCTGTGTTATTTATCACTTGCACAATTTTTCATTCCAAACTTTTACATGCTGCCACATACAGAAATTGTTTTAGTTACCAGGGAAGTATAATTGCCTGTCCAGCACACAGCTCATGTGCATCACAACAGTGATAAAGAATAGCACATCCAATGGAAACTGAAAAAGAAGTTTTAAGCTCTAAGAATCTAAAGAAGGTATGCAAAATCTCCCATAACTACACTGTTTTGATGGCAAATTCTTGATTCTTTTAGTTTTTTTGAAGTGAATACCTCAAGATTATCACTCAGTAGAAAGCCAGTATCACAAAGCTTCATGTTATTTGAGGAATTTTATCTCACAGCACTTAGTCACTAAAATAAACCTTTATCAGCAGAATTCTGTTTTATTTATTCTCTATAAAAGCATTAACCTGGGCTACTCTGCTTTGTTTGGTTTTGTCAAAGAAGGTGCAGGAATTTAGATTTGCACAGGAGAGTACACACTACATTACCTACCAAAAATACTAATATGATTCACAGAACTACAACCAAATAGACTGAGACAAATAAAAAGACTCAGTGAAGTAAATATAACTGGAATGTTACTGCAGTAATGTGTTAATGTAGTATTACAGCAACAAAAATACATAGTTTTAGAGTTAAAGGGCAATTACGTACTCCCAAAGAAACTATCTATTGGAGCTCTTGCTTCAAGTATTTATTGTTTATATTGCACGGTCTCTTACACCATTTGGTATTGCTGCTGTTCTCTGGAGAAGGCTGTAAATCATATAAAAAAGTTTTTTTTTTTTTTTTTCAAGATTGCCACCAGGTGAAATACATCATAAATGAATTTACATCTTCATCAGATAGATGAAAATGTAAATTTTAAAACAAAAATGCAAAAAATAATCAAGCACCATAAATAATATGCAGCTCTGATGTTTAATCTAACTTCGAGAGAGAGAAAAAAATGAAAGCACATAAGGAAAATCTAGATTACCACTGATTTATGTTAGTGATATTTTGTTGTTTTTTGTTTGTTTGTTTGTTTTTCAAAGGCATTCATGTTTTATTGTCTTTAATGGCAGTAGCCAGAATAAGCTCCAGTTAGGCTTTTTCCCTTCACATTTTCTCCCTGCATAGTAACATGACTTCTTTGTTAGTCCTCCTGAGTGGCCTGTTCCTTCTTTCAAAGGTAACAAACTCTCAGAGACAACGCCCTGTTCAGCCAGGCCGGCCTTCTTCCCTGACAGCTCATCTTTCATCACGTGGGGACAGCCACTCAGATTTTTGCTTTTAAGATTTCCCTTCTTGTCCAGCCTTCCTGGATTTCTTTGCCCTTCATGACAGCCTCCCAAGGAACTCTGTCAACCAGTCTCCTTAACAGGCCAAAGTCTGCCCTGCAGAAGTCCAAGATGGCAGTTCTGCTAAAACACCTCCTTACTTTGCCAAGAATTGAAAACTATTATTTCATGATCACTACACCCAAGATGACCTCCAACCCTCCCATCACCCACAAGTTGTTCTCTGTGAGAGAAAGGTCCAGCGGGGTGCCTTTCATAGTTGGCTCACACTCGCCAACTGTGTCAGGAACTTATCTTCCACGCACTCCAGAAACCTCCTAGACTGTTTCCTCTCTGCTGTATTGTATTTGCAGCAGACATCTGGTAAGTTGAAGTCCCCCATAAGAACAAGGGCTAGTGACTGTGAGACTTCTCCCAGCTGCTTATAGAATATTTCCTCTGCCTCTTCATCCTGGTTGGGTGGTCTATAACAGACTTCCACCATGACACCTCCCTTGGTGGCCTTCCCCGATTCTTACCCATAAACACTCAACCTTATCATTACCATCATTAAGCTCAAGACTTCAAAACACACCCTAACATATAGGTCTACCCCACCACCTCTCCTTCCTAGCCTCTCCATTCTGGAGAATTTATAGCCATCCACTGCAGCACTCCAACTGTGCAAGTCATTCCCCAGAGCTCAGTACTGGGACCAGTTCTCTTCAATATCTTTATCAATGATCTAGGGATCATCAACAAGGAGATAGGACTCACACTCAGTAAGTTTACAGACGAGGGTAAGAAGGATCTACAGAGGGATCTGGATTTTGGGGGTAGGAAGGATCTACAGAGGGATCTGGATAGGTTGATGGATTGATGGGCTAAGACCAACTGTATGAAATTCAACAAGGCTAAGTACCAGGTTATGCACTTGGGGTACAACAACCCTGTGCAACGCTACAAGCTGGAGGAAGAGTGGCTGGAAAGCTTCCAGTTGAAGGGGACCTGGAGGTATTGGTCAATAGCTGGTTGAATATCAGCGATCAGCGTGCTCTGGTAGCCAAAAAGGCCAACAGCATCCTGTCTTGTAACAGAAATATCATGGCTAGCAGGACTAAAGAAGTGATTGTCCCCCTTTGCTCAGCTCTGGTGAGTCCGCATCTTAAATACTGTGTTTGGTTTTGGGCCCCTAACTACAAGAAGGACACCAAGGTGCTGGAGCGTGTCCAAAGAAGGGCAATGAAGCTGGTGAAGGTTCTAGAGAACAAGTCTTATGAGGAGTGGCTGATGGAACTAGGGTTACTTAGTCTAGATAAAAGAAGGCTCAGGGGAGACCATATCGCTCTCTACAACTACCTTAAAGGAGGTTGTAGTGACATGGAGGTCAGTCTCTTCTCCCAAGCAACAAGCGATAGGACAAGAGAGAATGGCTTCAAGTTGCACCAGAGGAGGTTTAGATTAAATATTAGGAAAAATTTCTTCACTGAAAGGGTTATGAAGCATTGGAACAGGCTGCCCAGAGAAGTGATTGAGTCACCATCCCTGGAGGTATTTAAAAGACATGGTTTAGTGGTAGACTTGGCAGTGCTAGGTTAACAGTTGGAACTGATGATCTTAGAAGTCTTTTCACGACTAAATGATACTATGATTCTACGGTATATTTATGAACATATAAGTAATCCTTTCTTTTCTTAGTTGCTTCAAAGGGAACACTCTAAGTAGCATGCAAAAGAGGGAGTCAAATGAGTTTAATGAATCCTATTTCAAATGTATAGTGAAGGTCCTATTAATTGAAAAAGTACTTTAATCTTCAAGTATAGGACCCCCAACCCTGTGGCAGATTTCTTAGGTAATGCTGAGGTCTCCTACACACAATTTTCTTCAGAAGCGAGGTGTTTGATAATGTCAGAGAAAGCATATACTGTAGTAAAATATGTGTTGTGATTCAGTTGGAGCATTTCTTCCTGCTTTGACATCCATCAGTTCCTGATTTAAAAACAGTTTGTAGTTGCATCAGACTTAACGGGTAGCAGCAATTTGTTCTCTTCCAGAAAGTGAATTTGACAAAGATTAGATGTCAAAGCTGATGGAGCAAACTAAAACCCTAAGAACAAATATGGGACCCAATTCTGGAAAACACAATCATTTTTATAAGAATATTTCAAGTTAATTGCCTATTTAAAAAAAAAAGGAAAAAAAAAGAAAAACTGTCATCTGCAATATTGTTAGCAATGTTGCACAAATAAGTAAACACATCTCTTATCTAATGTTAACAGAACACATAAGAAGGTGTGCTGCTAAGCTTTCAGTGCTTTTGCTTTATGTGTAATATAATAAAAAATACTAGTGCAGAATAAAATGCATTCAGATGCTCTCTGCCTAAAATATTACCAATAAACTGGAAAACACAAAGTTCAGTCACTCATATGATACAAAAACTTCAGTCCATGGGAAAACATTTTGAATTTATCCTTGAAAAGACAGAGAAAAGAGTTTTTTTTCTTATGTCTTGTAGATTAATTCAAGGCAGTGAGGAGAGAACGAACTGTGATGATCATCTCCACAAGAGTAAATGGCCTTCAGTTGAAGAGGATACTAGTCTCATTTCTTTGCTAACTACTATTGACACAATGGCTTTGCATGGAAAACAGCCTCCTGAAGAGGAAATGTCAATACCATTTAAGGCTCTGTAAATTCCTAGGTAATTCTGCTTGTAGTTCAGTGCCTATTCAGTGCTGATTTGGGATTACCACTGTAACCACTGTTGTTTACATATGGTCTTAAAAATCACTCTCCAGGTGGAAGTTGGATGGAATTTAGAAAATAAAAAAATTAAATAATAAAAAAAGCAACACCAAAACAACCCAACAACAAAAATCCTCCCCCCACCCCCCACCCCAATCCACACACACACCTGCAGACACCACACTTAAACCTACCCTTCCACATGTGAATAGGAATAGCTGTAGATAGAAAAGTACGAACTACAGCGGAAGACACTTCTAAACATTAACAATTATTGAAGTAATAATTAGGCTTATAGCTATCCTTCTGTGACCTACAATTCCTTGTTAACCCTTCCAGTCATTCTACAGACAATGAAGTGATCTCTATCCTTGGTGACAGAGAAGAACCCTGGCTAAACAAATATTAGAAATTTCTTATGAAAGAAAGCAATTTTCACAGTCTTTCCCAATTTTTCTGGAATCTGAGAGACAGAAAAATTTCTAACAGTATTATCTCCTCCTTTCTTTCACTGGTAAATTGACTTTCTTTATGATCAACATATATGAGTTTATTCATCTAATGTATTAATTGGCACAAACATCTATTCCCTTTTAATTCTAACTAGACTATCACCTAACAGTTTCTGAAACACACAGTTGTCTTAAAACTAAGTATTCCATTGGAAACAGAAGTGCTCTGAATACATCTAATTGCATCTTTCTCTATAAAGTAAAATGTAATGAAAAAAAAAAAAGGAGGACAACTAGAGGTAATGAGTAACTTTTTTTTTTTTTTTTTTTTGGGTGACTAGAGCTGCAGAGCTGCATGGGAAAGCTCTTTGACAACATGGCATTCCAAAAGTTTTTAGTGACAGAGAGTACAAATAATGGGGACGTTGCTTTTCTCAAAGGACGAGAAAAAAATGAAGAATTAATAAAAACATTACCAGTTACAAATGTGCAACACATAATACAGCTTTCAATCTGTCAAGACTCAGATGTGTCACACATAAATTCAAGGGCAGATGTACCAAAACGAAGACAGCTCTTAAAAATCTTACGTCTGTCTTCGTCCCTTTACAACTCTACTTGAGATTATTTACTACATGAAACCAGAGAGCTGATACAACTGTTCTGTGATCTTCTCACAAAAATATTCACCTATTAATTAGATAGATATATTTGAAAGACAAATTATGTGAGTCATCTAGCTTCATCAAATTTGGCTTCTGCAAACATTTCTAAAAACACAACTCCTTCACCTTTGAGCTTTCACCTGAGCATTCAAAAACTTTCATAATTCAAGCAACTGGGGGGCAAATTACCCCACAATATGTCTTATTTAATCTGACCTTTTACATGATTGAGCTTTTTCTAGTTGCATTTGGTCTTTTTCTAAATCTTTATTTGAGTGACCTTTATTTTTTCTGTACTAGCTTTTCTTTTCTGGCACCTGTTAAACATTTTATGAAAATACATAAAATGCTGTAGTGATAAGTGCAGGAAGACAGGTGATGGAAATTCAAATTAACAGCATGAATTTAACCCTTGACATTTGACTAAAGATTCAGCTACCTTTTTGAACTTGGTGAAGAACAGTATTTAGACATGATTTGTAAACCCAGAGAAAAACTTTAACAGATAATCATTGATTCATGTAATAATGGATTTAGGATATGCTGGAAAAAGTGGTGAAAAAAAAGCAGAGTATGATACACTGCATCAAAAAATATTCCTCTGAGTAGAGAGGTTAGAAACAGGTCTAGTGGAATGTCAAAAATGAGTACAGTTTGTTTTAATTCAGATTTTTTTCTTATATTATACATTTAGAGAGATTAATTTCTGTCTTTTCACTTGATATGGTCAGGACATGAATATTACATCTAAATGTGTATGAACCTGGCTTTACTAAATAGGATGTAAGCTGAAGAGACTGTATTTACCATACTACACAACACTAGCAACAATTTCTTACTCAAAAACATTTTTACCTTGTAAACAAGAAAGGAAGATCACTGAAAGTATGAAAATCTGGAAGTGAATTTTACTGCCCTGTAATCCTTCGAGTCTCTCTCAGCCTCACAGGTTAAGTATGTGTACGCACTGCAGAAGTGAATGGTAACAGGCTTCCCCCCTGCTAAATGCTACCTCAAGCAATGAACAGTTTGTTTTGATTTAAATTCTAGGGCAAAATAAGTGTGTTTTTCTTTAATTATATTTTGCAAGAAAGACCAAGTTGTCAGCATATTCACCAAAAACAGAATGAGCAAATAAAGTCTTCTACCTGGCATTTATAGATAAGGCAGACCACGTGGTTTCCCACTGAAAGAAATATCTGATTCAATATAGACAAAGGTTGCATTTGGCTCTTGAGAAATGATATAATCAGACTTCATCACAGTCCTCACAAACAAATTTAAGAGTTTGCATTATGGATCTCCAGAAGATGCAGCTTCTCTCCAGTATCCCTAAAGCCTGTCTTGATGGTAGCACCCTCAAGAACTTTGATTTGCAAGTCAAAACACCACAAATGTCAGGCCTGTACCATTAAAATGCCTATTTAAATTTGAATGGAGTACAGTAGGCCAGGTGAAGTGCTTTACAGAAACCTTCCCCAAACTGTAAACGTTGCAAGAGATTCCTGTCACCACTTAGGAAACTGAAGATTTGTCTCTCCTCCAGTTTCATGAACTTGTTGTATTCTCTGGGGATATCTCAAAGTAAATGGAAACCGAGGAGGGACAAATTAAGAAGGAGGGTGAGGGTCAACTACTAAGCAGAGTTGTCTCTCCTCTTTGAATGAACAGTTTCAATAGAAGTGTCAGTATCACTGGAAAGCCATGTGTGTCTTCCAACATGTGCCTTATACTTTGGATAATAAATGCAGGATTAGCTCTCCAGCTACTTAGCTCTATATATCTGTGAGGCAGAAACTTCTATCTACAATACTCATTCTACACCACAAAAAATAGCAAAATATGTAAATAGCTTGCTAAAGGGTATCTGAGAAGTACATAATAGCATAGAATAACATTTCTGACAAGAATATGGTTACAAGGACAGACAAAAATATCAAGTTATACCTGGACATAATGCTTTGGTATAAAATATTTATATACCACTTACTTCCATCCTCCCTTTTTTTTTTTTTTTTAAATAAGTTCTTCTACATACAAATTCTGTTTCATGAAAATCCTTGAGAAAATAGATACTTATTCTACAGGTACATTTATGCCAATGTGAAAAACTCCATTTAAACTTTCTCAGAAAATGCATAAGAACCCAAGATGAATAAGAAACGCCTACTAAAAAAAACATTAAAAGTGTGGAAGCAACAACAGATCTGTTTGTTTTGTTGGCTGAATGGATACCAACAACATCTAAGGAAATTAAGAATCCCACTTAAAAAAAAAAAGTTAAAACCTCAAGGAAAACAATTACCTGCATTATAGTAATTGGTAATTTTGTCAGTTAGTATCTTGCATTTGGTGAATACAATAAGTGGTAATTTTGGTAACCTGCAATTCATTACCATAAGCACAGAAGAAGAAAACTCAATTCCCAGACTAGTATAATAGAAATTACAGCAGAGATTTATAACAATCCCAGATTTATAGCAGCCCCAGGTGGTTAGCCAAGGTTTGAGAGAGAGAATAATCTAAGTACTGTATAACCTGCCTTTGTAGAGATAGATGCGGGCCCATTCTAGTATAATGAATGCAGACATACAGTAGTTGACATAATGTGTGAGCATTTCACAAGTAGCTGGATATTAGTAAGCAGTGCTGACTGGTTAATCCTCTAGATAATTTTGGCTCTTTAGTATAAGGAAGAAAAAAATAGTGGCACTCATGCAATGAAATTCAGAAGCTAATTGTCTAGATATTATGGTCTTCATGTCATGTATAGGAAAACTGGCAGTGAGAAAGCAAAAAAACTTGGTCAAGGTTACATGGCCGGCTGGGAGCAGAAGTAAGCCCATTTCTAGCCCATGGGATCAAACTGTTGTAAACTTTACTTTGCACCAAGTAGTAAGCAATGCCTACTTCAAGTACCAAGTCTGAAACAGGGAGGTGGACAGGACAGAAATCATCTGCTGCATCCAGTGATCCTGATGTGCAACAAGGAGGGAGACAAGCACTGTCATGGTTTCCAGCCTGGCCTCTCTTTGCCTTCTCTGCAGCTCTGCTGCTTTGTGGGCCTCATCTTACACGAGGTTATCAGGAACAGAGTATCTCAAGTGTTTTTGTGACAGTTACAGCAAGCAATAGACCCCTAGGAAGAAACTAACACAGGGAAAGGCTGGGACATCTAGGAGTGATAGTGGGAGTATAAGAGACCAGAAGCGCACTGTGCAAGTCAAGCTGCTAACTGCACATTAGGCATACAAGGGAACCATCTGCCTGAGTAGGAAGCTGAATCAATATTAGAAAGGATCAGGTAGGAAATATATAACTGCACTTTGAATTGCTAATTTAAGGGAGATGATTCTTATCCTTAGGGCCACGTTTCACATCTTTTCTTCCTTCTGAGCAGTAGTACATTGCTTAACACAAAATGACTACTTGCAGAATATAGATCTTTGCAAAATGAGCAAGGGTTTTACAAACTGACACCATGTAACTCCAGAACGAGGGACTAGCTTCTGTTGTATGCAAAACAAGCTTTGATTGTGCTGATAGGCACTACTGAAAATACAAATATTAACTAGTTAGTAAATAATCAGTCTAAGCAAGTGAAGAATCCTTAACTTAATATTTGTTGCTCAGTTTTTATATGGACAAAAGACCAAGAAGGGAAAGATGGATATATTTTTTTTTCATTTCTTTTTTGTTCTTCTGGTAAACTTTCAAACTTTTACAAAGGTGGCTATATTCTTATATATACAAAAGGACACAGAACAAAAAAAGATCTTTGTTATCATGACTACAGTCTTAATGGTAGTCAAATGGTTTGCAGGAGCCTTTCAATACGAAGGCTGTAGAATCACACTGGATTGATTGCAACGTACATTATGGTCAGTGTTAGAGCATTGAATTTAGTGTCATACAGAACACTGGATTTAACGTTGAATAATGACATTGCACATAAAATTTATAGTGCAATTTACAGGTAAACTTTTATATTTTTCTTTAAAGACCAAAATGAAGATAGCATATGTTTTATTACCTTTTATTTCTTGAGAAATTGACCTATAATAACATTAAGCCAAGCAAGTTGCAAACTACTGAACAAGTATAATCAGACCACTCCCATCTCCTAGTTACTGGACATGAATCAATGCATTCATAGACTTTAAGACATCATCACATCATCTAACCTGATTTTCCATATTTCACCAGTTAATATTCTGCCTATTTTACTTGTAGCATGCCAACAACCAATATCTGATTGTAACTGATAAAACAAGAAAAAATATGATCCTATTTCAGCCCATCCACATCCAAATCCTGAAAAAGGAGGAAGCCACTGCTTCCTCTGACCCACTCATTACAACTTTTACTAGACTCTGGTCTCTAAAATAGACCAGGGACTGACACAAACTAGAAATGAAAAGGAAGGTCAGTAGGTGATAGATAGTACTGTGGTCACAACAAGGTGAGTGGAAGAAGCGAAAATTGACCAGGATAGTTTTTAGTAAGAAAAATAAAATGGAAATGAACAAACAATAAATAATAATATAAAAAAAATCAAATTAATTTGTAATAAAGGTTAGAATATATGTGGACTGTTACCAAGCCTTACTGGAGCTTCAATTGACAGAAAAAACAGTTGGTATCAATTTTAAAACTTCAGGAAATACATAATACACACTTCCCCTTGGCAGTTTGTTTCAAAGGTTAGTCACTCTCACCATAAAAATCTGTGTCTTATTTCTAATTTAAGTTTATGCATCTTCTGCTTCCAGCCATTAGTTCTTGTTATGATTCTTCTATTAGATTAAAATAGCTCATTAGTACATTTTTTCAAGCCTGTCAATCATTTTTAGGGCTCTTTTCCACATTATCTTCAGGTTGTTTTTCCATTAAATAACAGCATCAGATCATGCAGTGCAGCAGTAGCCATCTCAACGTTACTTTTATTACAGATGTAGAGGTGAAAATCACTTCCTTCCAACAGATCTGCTATCCTACTTAGAAAATGAACAGAAAACATCTGCAAGAGACCATTTCCTGGTGCAAGTCAGTAGTGACTATTCCTACTGCATTTCCGCAACCTTTTTCTAAAACGTCTAGTGTTGTAGTTTCTCCAAAGGCTTCCTGCCAACTGCTTTAAAGATGTATATGACAAATATCACTTTAAGGCCATTATGTCATGCTTGTTGAAGCCTAGAACATGGAAAATAGTTAATTCATTCTCTTACTGCAGCTAACTTGCAAATTATCACCTTGATTCTTTTCTGTGTTCTCTGCATTCCAGAACCCATTCAAAACTTTACATTTTACAGTTTCCTAAACTAACTACCATTTTGTCAGTAAAATTTTCTAGATGTTGTTCCTTTAGTCAGAAATTCCATGAAGTGTGGTGAAAGAAAGTTAAAATAATAAAGTTTTATACCTACTGATAAAGCATTAGGTCAGTCTTATTTGCTTGCTTTACCAATGATCAGCATCAATGTAGTCCACTGCCTACTTTTAAGCACAACTGGCAAAAATACAATGATATTTCTCAGGTATCAATGTATGTGACATTAAATATAGTTTCAACCATAGTGCACTTTTATAAATAAGGCTTATATGGTAATAGAGAGCATTCAGCAATACCCACAACCATTATCAAAATTCTGTTCAGATACAATTTTATAGATTGGTGAAAAGGTATTTTTACTTTAATTAAAATAGTGGTAGTGAATTTGGAAGGATTAATAGGTAATAGACCCTATATCTCTAACTCTCACATCTCATGGGGCATGAAAGATTTATATGGGCCAAGCAAGGGAATAGTTCAGTCTGTAATGAACTTAATCTTCTCTGTAAATCTGTTTCTTGTTTCGTTCTGTGTAATTTATCACCTCTGCTTTATTCGATGAAGGATATAACTTTACATAGCTTTGGGTCCCTGTCCATGGCTGGGCCACCTTTATATTACTACCAATATAATTAAAAGTGGCATACCTATGTCATAGAATCACAGAACCGTGGAATAATAGAACGGCTTGGGTTGGAAGCGACCTTAAAGACCATCTAGTTCCAACCCACTTGCCATATGCAGGAATGCTACCCACTAGATCAAGTTGCCCACGGCCTCGTCTAACCTGGTCTCGAACACCTTCAGGGATGGGGTATACACAACTTCACTGGACAACCTGTTCCAAGGCCTCACCAACCTGTGAGTGAAGAATTTACTCCTATCCTCTAATATAAATCTCCTCTCTTTAAGTTTAAAACCATTCTCCCTTGTTCTGTCATTATATGCCTGAGCAAAAATCATAGAGTCATAGAATGGCCTGGGTTGAAAAAGACCTTAAAGATCATCTAGTTTCAACCCCTCTGCTCTGGGCAGGGTTGCCAGCCACCAGAGCAGGCTGCCCAGAGCTACATCCAGCCTGACCTTGAATGCCTCCATGGATGGGGCATCCGCAACCTCTCTGGGCAACCTATTCCAGTGCCTCACCACCCTCTGAGTGAAAAACTTCCTCCTTATATCTAACCTAAATCTCCCGTTTTATATTAAAACCATTCCCCCTTGTCCTATCACTATCAACACATGTAAACAGGCATTCCCCCTCCTGTTTATATGCTCCCTTCAAGTACTGGAAAGCCGCAATGAGGCCTGCCCGGAGCCTTCTCTTCTCCAACCTAAACAAGCCCAGTTCTTTCAACCTTTCTTCATAGGAGAGGTGCTCCAGCTCTCTGATCATCTTAGTGGCCCTCCTCTGGGCCCATTCCAAGAGCTTAAATCCTTCTTGTGCTAGGGGCCCCAGGCCTGCATGTAGTATTCCAGGTGGGGTCTCACAAGAACAGAGTAGAGGGGGACAATCACCTCCCTCTCCCTGCTGGCCATCCCTTTATTAATGCAGCCCAGGACATAGTTGGCCTTCCGGGCTGCAAGCACGCACTGCTGGCTCATGTCCAGCTTCTCGTCCAGCAGGACCCCCAAGTCCTTCTCTGCAGGGCTCCTCTCAAGTTCTTCTTCTCCCAGTCTATATAAATACCTGGGATTGCCCCAGCCCAAGTGCAACACCTTGCACTTGGCCTTGTTGAACCTCATTAGGTTCTCATGGGCCCACTTCTCCAGCCTGTCCAGGTCCCTCTGGATGGCAACCCTTCCGTCTATTGTATCGACTGCACCACTTAGCTTGGTGTCATCTGCAAACTTGCTGAGGGTGCACTCGATTCCGTTGTCTATGTCATTGATGTCACTGATAAAGATGCTGAAGAGCACCAGTCCCAGGACAGACCCCTGAGGGACACCACTTGTGACCGGCCTCCACCCAGACATAGAACCATTGACCACAACCCTTTGGCTGTGACCAGCCAACCAATTTATCCACCTAACATTTCATCCTTCAAATACATATCTCAGAGAAGAATGTGGTGAGGGATCATATCAAAGGCTTTGCTCAAGTCCAGCTAGATGATATCCATCGCCCTTCCTTTGTACACCAACGCTGTCACTCCGTCATAGAAGGCCACCAGATTGGTTAGGCAAGATCTGCCTTTGGTGAAGCTGTGCTGGCTGTCTTAGATCACCTCTTTATCTCATATGTGCCTTAACATGTCTTCCAGGAGGATCTGCTCCATGATCTTGCCAGGCACAGAGGCGAGGCTCACCGGCCTCTAGTTCCCCAGGTCTTCCTTTCTCTCTTTCTTAAAAACGGGAGTAATGTTTCCCTTTCTCCAGTCACCTTGGACTTCACCCAATAGCCATGATTTTTCAAATATGATGGAGAGCAGCTCAGCAACCACATCAGCCATCTCTCTCAGCACCCTGGGATGTATATCTGGCCCCATGGACTTATACACATCCAATTTCATTAGGCGGTCCCAGACTTGTTCCACTGTCCCAGTGGGATGCAATTCACGCCTCTTACCCTTTCCTCAAGGTTCAGGGTCCTGACAGACATAGGAAACTTGACCACTAGTGAAGACTGAGGCAAAGCACTTATTGAGTACCTCAGCTTTTTATGTCTGAGGAAGCCAGTTCTCCCTTCTCATTTATCAGAGGGGTAACACTCTCCTTGACTTGTCTCCTCCTGCCTACGTATCTGTAGAACCACTTCTTGTTATTCTTCACATCTCTTGCCAAGTTCAGCTCTATCTGTGCCTTGACTTTCCTGATTCCATCTCTACACATCCGGACAACACCACTGTATTCCTCCCAGGCTACACAACCCTGCTTCCACTTCCTGTACGTTTCCTTCTTTTCCCTCAGTTTAAGCTGCAGGTCCTTGTTCAACCATGCCAGTCACCCGCCTCCTCTGCTCAGTTTCTTCTGCTGGGGGATGGAGAGCTCTTGTGCCCTCAGAAGGGTGTCCTTAAAGAGCTGCCAGCTCTGTTCCGTTCCTATGCCCTTAAGTACAGTTTCCCAGGGCATCCCAGGTAGTAATTCCTTGACCCATCATCCTCACCATTGTCTAGTTGTCCTCACAGAGCAGTGTACCTGTTCTGCAGGGACAGCTGGGGAGGTAGGGAAATCTCTGGGCAGGTGCACCTGCTACACTTGTAACACTGAGCAGGGATCTTTGGCCATTGCACCCTGTCCGCCAATTCATCACCATCGTTGTTACAGGGAAGAGAAGAGAGGGGATTCACTGTAGCAGTAACTCTGCCTGCCTGTCTCTGCATGTCCAGGATTGCCCCGGCCCAGGTGCAGCACCTTGCACTTAGACTTGTTGAACCTCATTAGATCCACATGGACCCAGTTTTCTAGCTTGTCTAGATCCCTTTGGATGGCATCCCTTCCTTCTGATGTATCGACTGCACCACTCAGCTTGGTGTCATCTGCAAACTTGCTGAGGGTGCACTCGATCCCACTGTCTGTGTCATTGATAAAGATATTAAGTCAGTGTTGGTCCCAAGACAGACCACTGAGCGACACCACTTGTCACTGACCTCCACCTGGATGTAGAGCCATTGACCATCACTCTCTGGGTGCGGCCTTCAGGCCAGTTCCTTATCCACTGAATGGTCCACTTGCAGAAGTCCAGGTAGATGACATCGTCTGGTCTCGCCTTGTCAACTGTTGCAGTCACTCCATCATAGAAGGCCACCAGATTGGGCACAGTCAGGCACAATTTGTCCTTGGTGAAGCCATGCTGGCTATCTCAGATCACCTCCTTGTCTTGCAGGTGCCTTGACATTGCTTCCAGGAGGATCTGTTCCATGATCTTGCCAGGCACAGAGGTGAGGCTCACCAGTCTGTAGTTCCCCGGGTCCTCCTTTCTACCCTTTTTAAAAAAAAATTGAGTGATATTTCCCTTTTTCCAGTTACTGGGGACATCACTGACTGCCATGACTTTTCAGATAGGATGGAGAGAGACTTGGCAACTCCATCAGCCAGTTGCCTCCAAACCCTGGGATGCATGGCATCAGGCCCCATAGATTTATATTTGTTCAGTTTCATCAGGTGCTCCCAAACCTGCTCTCCACTTACAGTAGGAGGTACTTTGCTCCCCCATGTCTCATTTAGAGGTTCAGGGAAATGAGAGATTTGGGAAGCCTATCTGGCAGTAAAGAGTGTGGGAAAAAAAATTGTTGAGTACCTCAGCTTTCTGATGTTACCAGTTATCCCTTCTCGTTTATCAGAGGGGGTACACCCTCCTTGGCCTTTCTTTTCTGGCCAATATACCTATAGAATCCTTTCTTTTTATTTTTTGCATCCCTTACCAAGCTCAGTTCCATCTGTGCCTTGACTTTACTGATCCCATCCCTGCATATCCAGACAGCATCCCTGTACTTTTCCCAGGCCACATCGCCCTGCCTGTGCATTTCCTTCTTGCTCCTCAGTCTGACCAGCAGGTCCTTGCACAGCCATCCCAGTTCCCTGCCTTCCCTGCTTGCTTTCTTACATGGGGATGGAGAGTTCTTGTGCTCTGAGGAAAACATTCTTAAAAATTTGCCAGCTCTATTCAGCTCCTTTATCTCTAAGGACAGTGTTCCAGGGGATCTTGTCCACTAGGTCTTTATATAGCTGGTATTTTGCTCTTCAGAAGTTCAGGGTCCTGACTTTGCTAACAAAGAGGGCAACACCCTCATCCCTCCTTCCCTGCCTATCTCTTCTGAAAAGCTTTTAGCCCTCTATTCTGTTGTTCCAGTTATGTGATCTGTCCCATCGCATTTCTGTGATAGTAATCAGGTCATATTTTTCTAATTGCACCATGGTTTCCAACTCCTCCTGCTCGTTTCCCATGCTTCATATATCAGAAGCACATCCAAATAAAATGTTATCGAAATTCCACTTTTTGTACTAAATATCTTAGAAATTGTAACTTTGTATAAAACTATTCTACTGTGATTACAGATTTGTTATTTACAATACATACAACAGAAGTCTTACATGGATAATGAATTCCATGATTTAAATATATTGTTTTGCCGTTCACTACAAAAAACTAATTTTACCCTTTCCCCCAGTTTTAAAAGTAATTGAGGGAGAGTTTTTCAGTGATATTTCCTCCACCATCTTCTATCTTTAATATCATGTTAAGTGCAAGGTCTTGTCTTTTAATCTTATGTCATTATTATGGATATTAATAGTAGAAAGACAGTTACTACTTTTCTTATAAAATTCCATTGATATAATGAGCTCTCAACTGAAATATGGCATATTTTGTATGTTCAGATTTTCAGTGAGTACCTGTACTTCAACTGGAAAATACTTGCACGTATGTTTTTTCTTCACAAACATAATTTTATCATATATACAAAACACAGAAAGCACTTTTAGTTCAGGAACTTTGCAAGTTGTAATTGATTTGAGGCTGGAAAAATAATGAAATACAGTTTTACATTTGCCTCAGTAATACTTTCTCAACCATTTAGTCCATAAGGACTACTTATCTGTGAATATGAGGGCCTGACAGGTTTTCACAGTATGCTACCTGAAGACTGCATCTACAAGACTCCCACAGTTATCAAGAAACCCTTCTCTGGCATGGCTCATTCTTGCTCTCACTGGAATTCATGTCAATCAATAACAGGAGCTGGATCAAGCCCACAGAGTGAAACACTGCACTAATGACAGAAAAGTCAAATTACAACTACTGTTCTGCCAAGGAGGAAAAGGTCACCAGCCACAAGAAAGCTAAACTGAGAGTCTCCAGAGAGCTATTGCTAGCCACCAGAATGGACAGTTTTGCTCTGACTGCTTTCAGTGATTCTCAATCCAGTCTATTGTGTTTTTTCTTTTACTTCTATTGATGAGAATCTAACAATGATATTGACTTCAGGCTTTTCCACCCAGAACCTCCACACTACTTTGTGCATCTTCTACTACATATAAGAAAAAAGTTCCTATGGAAGACATATTCAGAAAACCTCTCCTTCAGAATCTCTCCTTAAATCTGAAAGTTATTGTGGCCATAATGCCTGGAAATTATTCCTGGCTGACACTTACAAAATAAAGTCTTTGGTTACTTAAATGGAATACAAGATTATTTTTTTTTTCCTCATTAAGTTCTAAGTTTTGCTATTCCATCCTCTCTCTTTGCCTTGTTTGTGTGATTTGTCCATGCTGTCCTTCTGTTTGATGTGTCCTTTCATCTCCTTAGGAGAGCAACTACATTAGCATTTTCAATGCTAATGCAATGATGTTCAACTTCTTGCTATAGTTCGTGGTTGCTACACTTAACATATGCTTCAGGAGTAAATAGAATCTTCAAAGTCTTGCTGGAATAGATACAAAAATCAGATACTTCATGCTATTTGAATGTTTTTACAAGCATTTCAGTCCATCTCAACTTCAGGACCTCTTTGGAACTTCAATTTATGTTCATTATTTCAGCTTCAGGACTTTAGTCTTGTTTTAAGATGCACACAATATTTAAATGGAATTTAGTGATGTTTGAAGGAACAAAGCACAACTCAGAAAATTTGATACACACATGGAGTTTTATCTTCTAGAAATATCAATGCTAATCAAACTTTTAATTACTGGTCTTGACTGAATTCATTAGTCTTGCCTTTATGTAGTTAAAATATAGGATAAAGGTATATGAACAGTGACTAAGACAATGTTTAATTTGAAACCTACGCTGATTTTAGAATCTATCACTCCATTAAGTCAATTGACACATCAAGCAGTGAAAATAGATTTTAACTAGTTTGCATTCATTGTGTCACATTCTATACCATATTCCCATTGTATGTTTTGTCTCTGACTTTAAGTCTGCCTAAATTCTGGCTGTGTTTGTTTCTGGCTAATTGTCCTGGTTTCATCTAGGATAGGCTTAATTTTCCTCACAATAGCTAGTACAGTGCTGTGTTTTGGATTTAGGATGAGAATAATGTTGATAATATGCTCATGTTTAAATTGCTGCAGAGCAGTGCTTACACTAAGGACTTTTCAGCTTCTCATACCACCCTGCCAGTGAGGAAGCTGGGTGTGTGCAAGAAGCTGTGAGGGAATAGAACCAGGACAGCTGACCTAAACTGGCCAAAGGGATATTCCATATCAGATAGTGTCATGCTGGAGAATTAATATGGGTTGGCTGGCTGGGGTGGGTGGGAGACCACTGCTCAGAGATGGGCTGGGTGTCAGTCAGCAGGTCATCAGCAATTGCATTGTGCATCACTTGCTTCGTACATATTATTACTGATATCATTATTATTATTTCTCTTCCTTTTCTTTCCTATTAAACTGTCTTTAGTTCAACTCACAAGCTTTTACTTTTTTTTTTTCTCCAATTTTCTCTCCCATCCCACTTAGAGGGGGGGAGGTGAGCGAATGGCTGTGTGGTGCTGAGCTGCCTGCTGGGTTAAACCACAACACTAATGAAGGAGAAAAAAAAAGGTGGAGTGGGGGGAGAACTAAGGAAAAAAGGAGGGGAAAAAAAAGGAGGGGAATAAAAAGGAAATGGAAAAAAGACAGAGCCCTGCACAGATAGCTTCAATGTCCAATCAAGACTTTGGATTCAAACAAACTTTCTCAAATAAACGTGCAGAATTTTTTTTTACTCACAGATCCACGTCTTTAAACAGCTTTGAAGGCAGATGGCAAAAACATCCTCTATAAGATTACAGTAAGACAAAAGCTAACTTTATTTTGCATTGTAAATTACAGCTATCATCTGACGGAAGGTCTAATCTCTTTCCTGGGTCATCTACTTCCATCACCTTTCAGATATCTCTTGGTGATAAGCCTAAGAAGCCCCTGTAAGTGTCTACAGTTTCTATGATACCAAGCTACAAATAAAGAAAACCAAACAAAACTGAAGTACTGTAGTTCAAGTGAAGAGGCAATATCATCCACTTCGAATTTTCATATGCTCTGTTGTCCAGAAGTCACATTAAATGCTCTGAACAGAATGAATCACATACAGAGCTCACATACAACTGCTGTAGCAGATCAGTGGTTATTGTGTGTTTTATCCTTTCAGTAAGTTCTAAGGCACAGATGTCCAGGCATGTAAAAACAAAGTTATTCTGAGCACTGGAAAAACTATCATTTAAAATTAAGCCATCTTTCTAATAGTCCTTCTATGAAGTAGTTGCCAAACGTATCCTAACACACAACATACGTACATGGGCATTTTAATGTACAAAGAACAAAAACTTGATGAAGCATTTGTTGAACCATGTTCAACAAAACCCCCTACAAACATCAGCTGTCTAATCACGAATCGATAATTTTCTTTAAACAGTTTTCCCTCGCAGACATGCATTTACAGTTATGTTACACCTGATTTCAGCTTATAGGAAGATGCTCCAGTGCTGCAATATCTCTAATGAATATAATATCTTCATTAATCTCTGATTTATTGACTCACATCCCTGTTATTATGAATGAAAGGTACCACAAAGTCACTTCAAATAGAATGAAATATGTATTATGGGAGAAAAAGTGAATAACCAAACATAAAAAAACTATATAATCATTTATATTCTATTTTCCTTTTCAGAAGAGGAAAGTAGTTCAATTTTCCTCTGCATGGTGATATTTTATAATCAAGTTTATACAGAAAATATTTTTCCATTCAGACAAGTTCATGCTATGAAATAAAAGGAACTGTTCATGATTTTGGTGTCAAAGATTCAGAAACAAGAATTTCTACTAGCAACAGTTGCTGACTCTCAATAACACATTGAGGTAAAGCTAAGAAGAATCAGGGATGATCAGATTTTCTGTAGCCACTTCCTTGGTAGGAAACTGATCTGTGCAAATCATAGCTAAACTCATGCTACAAAAATTAATTCAGTTCCATTTTTATAAAGTCATAAGTGCCAGACAGCTAGAACTTTCTTTATTTGCAACATTAGCAAGGTAGCCAAACGTTTTAAAGGAGGAATTAACGCTTCAAATGCAAGTGATTCAATTATAATCAAACCTTTCTCACATTCTGGGAGGAGGACTGGTTGAAGGAATGTTTAAGCATAGTTTGCCAACAGGCACACATTAACAGAGATAGTAAGCTGTCAGTAAACACTGCAGAATAATTATTAAAGTTTTTTCAATCTGTTATTTTTTGCTTTGGAATTATTTTTCCCATCACAGTAATGGGACTATTTTTGCAATATTATATTAATAAAACAAAAACAATTTGCATGTTCTTGGCAGTTTTATTTGCATCATGGGGCTTTAATAGCATACATGGATTCAATATAGACCAGAGTGTTAATGTAGTCATCTGGAAGTCCATGATTTTGAGATTTAAACAGAAGTATGTATTGGGGAGGGATTAAAAAAAAATGATTTATATAAGGTATAGAAAAAGCCTTTTTGTTTGTTTGTTATAAACCACTTTATGAATGAGGAAAATGAGCTTTAGAGGATTAATACAAGTCTTATGTAACCACCAAGAGAAATGAGAAACAGAGAAGGTAAGAGAAAACACAGATGAAGCCTTAGATGAAGTGAATAAAGTACAAGTTCCAGTCATTTTAATATTATGTAGTATATGAGAGAGCAAGAGAAACTTCAGCTGAATACTGAAGATTACAGCATAACATCACATTCTTGTCTGTTGATGAAAGATATAAAAGAAGACCATTGAAAATCCCATGTATCTTTACATCACTATTTAAATGCTTCAGAACAGTCAGGTAGATTCCAGTGCATGCCTCTGAAGCAGTAAATAACTGGCTAACATCTAACTGTGTGTGATCTGAGACCTAGCAGGAGAACAGTATTTCCTCCATCATTGTAGTTTATATAAATTATTTTCAAAGGGCAATCTCAAACTCAAGAGTGTTCACTGGGATGTTTACATGCTGCTGCACTGCAAATAGTCATATTAAACAATTTCATGCAGGATGTTACTTACTGTTCAGCACAGAAAGCCAAGTGGTGTGTTCTTACAACCTACACTACCTTAAGTTACAATGGCTAACAATGTTTTTGCCTTCTGTAATGGGAGATCATGTTGATGAAAAAATTGCTCAAGAATACTTGAGGGGAAAAAATAGCAATTCAGAGATTAAGTTACTTAAAACAGTAATTTAAAATAATTTCTCTTTCTTAGACAGTTCCAATGTTGGGTACATTGGGTACACTGGAGTGCTTGTAAATAACTGCCAGATTCATAGGAAGCTCTTTTATTTCTATTTATTTCTAATATATTCTAATATATATTACTAATATATTCTATATATTTCTATTTACTTCTAATATATTTTATTTATTTATATATAACTCTTTTATTTCTATTTTAGCAGATAGTGACCAGGTTATTACTATAAACCTCTTAGTTTCAAAACACACAAGCTTAATTGACTTCTAAAATAATCACGTTTTAATTTGCCTAAACTGGAAGGGTCCTATAACATGAAAATTACTAGGATAAAATCTCAATTAGATGAAGCAGCACAGTATTTTTGTTCCAATAAATTAATTATTTAACAGACACTGGCACATAATTTCTCGATAGTTTCTAATTTTCTTCTATTCTGTAAATGTTTAGCGATGTCTTTTTAGGTGGGAATAATGAACTCCTATTTACTGGAGTAAAAGCATCACAAGATGGAGTAACAAGCCTGTTACTGAGGCCAGTTACCTATAGGATAGCATAGAATGTTAATCACAGACAACTATAAGTTTGCCCAAGGAGACACTGATATGTCCATGAGGACAGCTAAGGAACATTTATAATACAAGACTAAAGTTTGTTTTCAGAGTGAGTTGAAATCCTGCAAAACACTTGCATTTTGCACAAACCAAGTTTTTTTTTTTTCTTTTACAGACACCATACCACTCACTTTGAAGATATGATAAATGATCTATACTAACCATTATTTTTACAGTCTTGATAATTACATTTTCTGCTGAGTATGAAAAATAAATTTGGTATATTTAATGTATTAATTTTAATGTCAGTCTGATTACTTATATCTGATGACTGATGTACTGGGAACAGGAAATCAAGACATTTGAGATTTATTAATTATTGTTTTAAGTTGTAAATATTTCTTAAGCTAACACATATCCACAATAATGGCGTACTGTTATATACCTTGTTAAAAGGCCAAGGTCTTGTCTCTTTCCCACTTCATATTGTGCACTTGAATTTATAGAAGCAGTAACTCAAGTGAGCCAATGTTTCAATTACAGGGCTTCATAAGAGTATCAAAGTACTTTTTTCTTCTCTCAGTTATCGAGGTTTCAGTCTCAATGGATCTGTGACTTGCTCTACATTGCACTTCTTCTCCTCACATTACATTCTTCAAAGTCAAAGTTCTGTGTGAGCAAAGTATTTCTAGGTCATAGAAATAACTGGGATAAAGCACATGCGGTATAGGACAGTTTTACCTGACATAATCTGTCCAAGTCTAGCAAGCCAACAGTATCTGTTCAAAATGAAATCCATTCACTTACATTCCCAGAGTTGATAAGGTGACCTGGACCTACTCAGTCTTTATGTCACATCACAGAAAAAAACATCATCATAACATACTAGCAGATACCATATGTGACTCCTAACCTTTGCATTCTCCTCCAGGATCATACTCTAACCACCATCATTGTCTTCCTCCTTATCTTTAAGGTTCCCTGTATGGAAGGACTCCCCTAAGTCCTTCACTCCCTCTGTTCTCTAATAGCCTTCCAGTCTGTTCTATAGAAATAACATATTAGTGTCTTCTCAGTATGTCAGGGCTGTATATACTGTGTTTTTCAAGATTTGCCCTCCCACCGCCATCCTATCTGCTGCTTTTGTGTTGAATTACTTCAAAAATAAAGGGAAAAGACACATGATCAAAAGGGAAGAAAGTGACTACTTTACATGGATTTTCAGTCTTGTGGTAGTCATGATATATGGTACACATTTGTCAGTAGTCGTCCTTTTATGTAGGAAATTCACCTGTTAAGCTGAAAATGTGGTCTTATGTTCACGTCTGTTACCTCATCTTCACCCAAGTGTGTTTTTCATCTCAAGACGAATCTCTCTTTTGTTTCAGAACTATGACTTAAAACTATGCAGCAAAATAAATAAATAAATAACATGCTGGTATCTCTGGTATATGAAGTAATGCACTTCAATACAAGCTTCCAGCACCTCTCACACTTTTCTATTTGACAGATCACCCATCCTAAAGGTTTTTCTAAGTTTCCTAAGACAATTTATTGTCTTATCCATACTGAACTGTCTTCTATACATATTTTTGAATGAAATATGTAGAAAACGCTATGTGCTATCTGTTAAATCAGGAAGAATTACAGGAAGAAAGTCTGAAGGGTTCTTGCTCTTTTTTTGATGTCAAATTCTTTCAATTTGTTCACATGGAAATAAAAAATCCTTTTGTCATTTCTCTAAAGTTTTTGATTTTTAAGCAAAAGTTGAGTCCACTGCTTTCATTTTGGAAAACTGAAAAGATTCCACTGGGTGCTAGTTCAGTACAGCTGTAGTGCGTTTACGTGGCAAGGTTTTGGTAGCAGGGAGCCATAGGGGTAGCTTTTGTGAGAAGGATCTAGAAGCTGTCCCATGTTTGGCAAGGGCCCCACTGCTGACCAGAGCTGAGCCAATAAGCATTGTTGTTTTGCACCTCTGTGAGAGCATATTTAACACTGGGGGGAAAAAAAAGAAAGAAAAAAAAAAACGCTGTGCCACACAGCAGCTGGGAGAGTGAGAGGAGTGAAGAACAGCCTTACAGGTGCCAAGGTCAGTGAAGAAGGAGAGGGAGAGGTGCTCCAGGCGCCAGAGCAGAAGTCCCCTGCGGCCTGTGGTGAGGACCACGGTGAAGCAGGCTGTCCCCCTGCAGCCCATGGAGTACCACGGTGGAGCAGGGTTCCACACTGCAGCTGGTGGAGGAGACCACGGTGCAAAAGGTGGACCTGCACCGACAGAGGCTGCGGCCTGTGGAAGACCCCTGCCGGAGCAGATTCCAGGCCGGACCTGTAGCCCGTGCAGAGGAGACCACGCAGGAGCAGGTGACCTGGCAGGAGCTGCTGCCCATGGGGAATCCGTGCTGGAGCAGTTTGCTCCTGAGGGATGGACCCCATGCTACGGACCCATATCTGGAGCAGTTCTTGAAGAGCTGCTGCCTGTGGGAAGCCCACGCCAGATCAGTTCGGCAAGGACTGCACCCTGTGGGAGGGACCCCACAGCACAGGGGACGAGAGTGACCGAGAAGGAGCGGCGGAGAAGAAGAGCTATAGACTGACCATAACCCCATTCCCCTGCGCTGCTCGGGGGAAGGAGGTGGAAGAGGGTGGATGGGGGGGAAAGGTGCTTTTGGTTTCTTTCCTTCGTTTCTCACTTCTCTAGCTTGTTAGTAATAGGCAATAAATCTTACTATGTCCCTACACTGAGTCTGTTTTGCCCGTCACAATAATTACTGCACGATCTCCTCGTCCTTATCTCAACCCTTGAGCCCTTTTCATCGTATTTTCTCCCTGTTCCTCTTTGAGGAGGGGGAGTGAGAGAGCGGTTGTGGTGGAGCTCGGCCACCCACCCGAGTAAAACCACCACAACAGCATCATTAATAAAACATCCTCCTGGAAAGCATTTTAAAGCTTCTTCTAAATGGTTACACTTATCTACAGGCAAGAACATAAACCAACGATGGCTTCACCTGGACAAAGTTAAAGTCACATTGCTTGATTTCTTTAGTACACCAGTTACATATCCCACTGCAGTTGCTCAGTTGCAGAAACACCTGAATCTGTTATTATTTCCCTTCTACAGCAAAATCAGAAAGTCTCTCTTAGTGACTGAAAAAAAATAATTAAATTGTCTCGCCTGGAAATGTCCCCCTTCTGGAAGGTGGTATATAGTTAAAATGAGATGGCTATTATTGTATTACTTCAATGGCTATCATTGTGTAACTTCAACTACTCATTATTTTGGCTTCATGTAATTGAAGTAAAAAGAAATCTGTCCTGTCCATGTTCATTAAAGCATCCCAGGAAGACACTTGCATTCCTGCTTCCGATATTGACTCATGTTTAGAAAGATGTGCATGTATTGTGCCTTTCATCTGACCTCTGCCATTTTCCCAGTTTTGAAAAAAATAACTATATACCTTTGTGCCTCAGCTCAGTTAGTCCTTAATTCCCCATGCCAGTGTAAGAAAAGCACTGCTGGTGTCTCAGATAGACAGTTTGTTGATCTGAATATGGTAGTGTCTGCCTTCTTGGAAAAACAAACAACAACAAAACAGAGACTTTTCTAGTTGTGGTATGTGCATCCAGGAAATACTACAGTAAGATAGACTAAAGAAGAACAGATCCCATATATCTTTGAAGGTCAAAGGTTATGCACAGGAGAGTAAGATCAAGTGCTGCATGGCCAATTTCCTCCATTTTATTTTGCATGAATCTAGTTAATACTAAGAAATTTTCAGTGAAGTTTTGAAGAATTTTTATTTTAAAGCAGACTACAATCTAGCTAGATTAAATAATATTTACTGAGTTTCTTCAAGATTTGGGTTTATTTCAGTCAAAAATTCAGGAAAAAAAGTATCACTGATGGCTTGAAACAAACACATCCATTAAGCCTAAGCATAGCAAAACTAACCAAGATCCAAAATGAACATTAACATAGTTTTTTTTTTTTCCACCAAAGTCTGCTTAATTTGTTTGAGTTTGATTTTTTTCAACCAACTGTTAGATTAAGAAAGAAATCATGTAATTATCCTGATATCCTCTGTAGACTGTATAAATTTATAATAGACTATGTAAATAATGAATTAAAATGATTAAATAAAGATTAACTGCCTATTATAATTTATTTCCTTCATCTGAACCCTACTTTAAAACAACCGTTTCAGATCAAAACATTATACTCATTCTTTTCATTTTCATTCATGCAATAGGGACAATGAGATATGATTAGAGAACTGCGACCATTTTTAAACCTTACAAATCTGAGCTACAATTTTGTAATGAAATAATTTATTTTCTTTAGCTTTGCACTGTTGTTCCTTTGTCGCACTTTTCATGCTCAATTTATTTTTTGTTCCCTTAATTTGACCGTCAGGAAGTCTCCATTCATCTCCTATCACACCATACCAACTGTGGTGGTTTCCCTGTAAACAACTGTCTGTCCTATACATTTGTATGTTACTGAAGTTCTATATAAATACCTGTGACATTTATGAAGTAAACTAACTCAAAGATGATTGATCCAAAATAACCTCTAAAATTAGCTACTTTTGGTTGAGATATTTTCACAAGAGCATGCTGAATACATGTCAAAACCATTCCTTTTAAGTACCAGCACTTATTATGTGCATAGGAGTGAAAGGAAAGGTCGTGTTCAGACCACCACTTAATATATTTTCCAATACTAAACAAGTTTAATCTCAAAATCAGCTAGAATTTGACCTTTACTATACATGTTGTGTGGCAATTCTGAAATCTTACTTGTCTAGTGGTGAATTTTTCATGTTTGCATCAGCCTTGTTCTTGGCAAACAGCATACCATCTAATTTTACCCTGGTAACAGGCCTCTTAATACTTCAAAGTTATATATCGAGCCTTATCTTAATACTGATGCAAGTTTCCTGCCACCTTATATGCATTTTTGTTTGTCTTTCCTCAACCCCTTTCATTCTCTCCATCTACTACAGTCCTTAGACTTTGACTAGCTTTCATCTCCAACTCTTCTTTTCCCAATATTAACTCACTTCTACATTGGTATTTCTTTGTCAAGCCTTTGTTTTTATTTATTAGTTCAGAATGCTTACTTAACAACTGTATTGTTTTCTCCACTAGCCAGTCTCTCCTTTTGCCTTGTCCTTAATAGCATGAGTTTCTATGGATTGCTCTTCTGCTCTGGAATTGTGTCCCTTGAATAGTTTTGTTTAGTCAATGTCCACAAATCTTAAAATCTACTCTTCCACGGTAAGATAGTTTAGAAGTTCAATGAATCACAGAATCAAAGAATCATCTAGGTTGGAAGAGACCTCCAAGATCATCTAGTCCAACCTCTGACCTAACACTAACAAGTCCTCCACTAAACCATATCACTAAGCTCTGTATCTAAACGTCTTTTAAAGACCTCTAGTGATGGTGACTCCACCACTTCCCTGGGCAGCCTATTCCAATGTCTAACAACCCTTTCAGTAAAGAAGTTCTTCCTAATATCCAACCTAAACCTCCCCTGGCGCATCTTGAGGCCATTCCCCCTCATCCTGTCACCAGGCATGTGGGAGGACAGACCAACCCCCACCTCAATACAGCCTCCTTTAAGGTAACTGTAGAGAGTGATAAGGTCGCCCCTGAGCCTCCTCTTCTCCAGGCTGAACAATCCCAGCTCCCTCAGCCGCTCCTCGTAAGACTTGTTCTCCAGACCCCTCACCAGCTTCGTTGCCCTTCTCTGGACTTGCTCGAGCACCTCAGTGTCCTTGTAGCAAGGGGCCCAAAACTGAACACAGTACTCAAGGTGCGGCCTCACCAGAGCCGAGTAGAGGGGGACAATCACTTCCCTAGTCCTGCTGGCCACACTGTCTCTTATGCAAGCCAGGATGCTGTTGGCTTTCTTCGCCACCTGAGCACACTGCTGGCTCATATTCAGCTGACTATCAACCAATACTTTTACAATAAAGGTCTAGACATTTTCACTGAATAAATGTTAATATAAACAATATATATACAATATATAAACAATATTGCAAGTCCACTTAGGATTTGCGATTATAAGGCAAGTTTTCATGAAGAAATAGCTTTTCATCATTTACATGATGAGTCTGCATCAAATGAAAAACGAATGGGAACCTAAGGCAGGACTGTGGTGGTTTTACCCAGCTGGGCAGCTGAACTCCACTAAAACTTTTGTCTCACTCCCCCTCCTCAGAGGGAACGGGAGAAAACACAATGAAAAAGGCTCAAGAGTTGAGATAAGGACAGGGAGATCACTCAACAATTATCACCATGGGCTAAGCAGAATCAGCACAGGGAGATTAATGAAATTAATCTGGTGCCTGGAGCACCTCCTGCCCACCTTCTACACTGACCTTGGTGTCTGCAGGGACGTTTCTTGCTCTCTCAGCTGCTGTTGTGCCATAGTTCCCCCCTCTTCTTAAATCTTCTCTCAGAGTAGATTTAAGATGCTTTCACGCTTGGCTCTGGTCAGCGGCAAGTCCCTTTTGGAGCCCTCTGAAACTGGCCTTTACATAACATGAGACAGCTTCTGGATTCTTCTCCCAGAGGCCACCTGTGCAGCCACCTGCTACCAAAGTCTTGACATGTAAACCTAATACAAGGAGCCAGTTTATCAGCAGGTGTAGTTGTGACCATGGAATTTATGCACCAGTTGTATACAATTAAACCATCCCAATACGTATGTCTAACCTGTGTCACATGAACTACCATTTAGCCTGAAAATATTTTTCCTTCTAGTTTGACTAGATGATCTGAAACTGTCTTTCACTGTTTCTCCACTGTTTTCTTTTTCTTTTCCTTAAATTTAAAGATGGAGGAGCAAGAGAATTTTTTTTTTTTTCTTTTAAGTTCAACAAAGCAAAAGTTCTGTTGTTTACCCTCCTGGATCCTATCATTGCTAAATCTCTCACATTTAAATCTAATTAAACCTTGACTAAATTAACCTTGTTGTGCCCAGAAGCCCATTCCTGTGACTAAGGGCAGGTAATCACCTTCATCATCAAATCACTGAGACATCTAGAGAAGCCCAGAGTAGGAATTGCTGCCCACCCATATTTCACATAAATATACAACTCCAGATTTCTACTCAGCCGAAATAAGAAACCTGAAATTAATTAGGTGTAAACTGAACTATAAGGGGTGTGGTGAATCCTAAACCATCATTCACTTTCATTGTTGATGTTCTAGCTACGATCCTGATGAGAACTAGACAGAAATGTGTTCTACTTGACCTTCCAAATACGAAGTCTTTAAGGTATGGTATGTTGCTTATGTTTTAGTGCAGTAACTCAGTAAAGTTTGAACTTCCCCTCCTATGACTCTACTAATTTATGTCCTTTTCCCATTTATTAGACTACTGAATGTCTGTCTGAATGTTTGTTTCATGTGCAGACATGAAACATCCCCCATGCCTTCTCCAATTACACTGAAGGTGTTTCAGTGTATAAATCCCCATTTATTAATATCATGTCTCTAAGTCACTTTAAGGAAAATATTTATTTCCCTCTATTTCCAGAAAGCAAGAACTTCAATAGTATTTAAATAGCATGAGTGATTCCAATGCTCTTAATTGTGTTGAACAACACATTCCTGTGCCAGTAGCCAGTGTTGCTGTTTGTATAGAAAAATACTACCCAGCATCAGAAAGGATGACAGACTTTGGACCTGAGTTTTAAAAAAAATCCAAAGTTAAAAAGTATAAGAATGTTATATTGCCTTTAGGAATGCTATTGTAATAAAATGGTAACAAAGCATTTCATATACTTTGGTTAAATACCAGCAATTCAATACGTACAGGATTGTCGCATTTGCACTGATCTGTAATGAATTTGTCGAACCTTTGTTGCTGAGAAATTACAGATATTTGTTTTCCTCAGCAGGACCAGTTCTTTGAAAGCAGAGAGAAGTTGTGCTCTGTAAGCCTGGATGTAAAGTTACGACCAGAGGTGAAACAGAATTTTATCTTTGAGAAGGGCAACAGGAATAGGTTCCATGTAAGAAGTTAAATGAAGCTTAAACTATATGCTTCATTTTTTTCAAGTTCTAGTTTAAAAGTGTTTATGTAAGGTGAAACTGTGAAGATAGCTGTCTCCTTCATTGGTTCTTAGCTTTTTTTTTTTTACTTGCAGAAGGGCTGAATGATAGTTCTCAATAGTTACTTGCATAACATACCTTAACGAGACTGAAGAATCATTATTAGCCAGGAAGAGAGTTATAACTGGAAACTGGTACACCTTAATTGAAGAAGTGACTTAGACTCATATTACATAGTACATTCCTTGATAAGGACATAATAAAGTCTCACATCATTTTCTGAGTGCTCTGCAGTGATCCTCAAGAGCTCTGTTGAACAGTATGCATCATTTTCACAGGAGCTGAGACAGCCACATTTGTGAACATAAATATGTCATTATAACAATAAAAGAAAACAAAACAAAACAGCAAACCAACCAAATGAAAAAAAAAAGGAGAGTATGGTATCAGCTATGTCAAAACAGAAAACAAGCAAGTTTTAATAAATATTCAAGAAGGTCTATCTTTCAAATACATTCTTTCCTCTCCTGCATATTACTATTTTCAAAGTAGGTGATCATCCATATGTGAAGTCCCATAAATTTAAAACTATGAGCAGGTTTAACATTCTTTCTGATTATGCTGGAAAAGTTTTAAATCCTTCATTTTTATGCAAGAAACTTAAGAGAAGGAAGAAAAACTTTCAGGAAGGGGAGGTGGGTGCCTTGCCGCTCTCAAGAGACAGAGCAGAAAAATTGTGTATTCCTTATACATTTAAAATTTTCATCGGTAAAAGACTATAAGAGCTTTTTCATTTACAAAAATAAAGTAAAATTCATTCTCTTACATTGCATATTGTCCTTGCATTCAAAAAATGGGGACAAAAGAAAAAAATATTAAATGCATGCAGAAAAGGGTACAAACAAGTCAAGATGTAGAATTAGTATTCTTGCAGTTAATGCCATTACATTTTCTTACTTTCAAGTACTTAACTTTTGATATATTTTTGTCTGTTTTTTGTTTTGTTTTTTGAGGAGGATGCAGGACATTAAACTTTTTAACCAGGAAATCCATCCATGATCCCCTTTAATTTAAGAGCTTTAAATTCTTAAAATTGATAACATTTAAAAGTCTCCTTTCCTCAAGAAATCCTGTGTCTAACAAGCCAAAGACTACTATAATGACAGTTACAAAAACAAACAAACAAAACTTTGCCAGATCTTCTCTTCGTATGTGAAAACCTTCCTGAAGAGCTAGTTTAGTTATTTTACTGTGAAGTTACAGCTGCAAATGCAGTTATCATGCCACTCAGATGGATGGTAGCAAATATGCCAAGTACCTTGCCCTAGGTGTATTCCAGTGTTTACAAAGCAAAGAGAACAAGCATTATTGTTATTGTCTGCAATATCTCTTTATGGACCTTGTCTGACCATTAATGCCTCTACAGCCTGGGGCAGACCACTTGCCCCATCTTTCTGGAGCTATGGTAAGTGATAGAGAACCAAAGGAAGGAAAATGCATGCTGAAAGTGTGGTGTGTTAGCAGGCTGGTTTGGAAGTCTACAGACACCAGCATGATACCACCAGCAACACCAATGCCAGCTTGCTGGTGGTACTCATTTGCAGTGTTATTCTCTTTACTGATCAGTTATGAGCACATAGAGCATGCTCTAGTGGAGGGTGGTCTCAAACTTTGTGTACATGAGGACAGGGAGGAGCAGGAACACTGAACTGGACCTGCTAGCATGATCACTTTAAATGTTACTCATTAGTTCTGCAAGGATCGTTTGGCTGTTCTTACCCTTTTAACAGTGCTGCACTGGCAAGGCATTCATGGCCAGGATCCTGCAGAGCTCTGATATGCTTAAGATTGTTCAAGCTTGTATTCTTTACTGATGGCAATTGTAACAAATTACTAAGTTAATTGATGCTACCATCAGTGAGATTCATTTGCCTATCATTATTTCAGGGACCCTACTCATTTTCTACTGTTGCAGATGATGAAGTTGTGCCTGCGCCACAGTCAGGCCAGCTACAAAATGCAGTTATATGCTAAGTGGTTAAATGAGAGCGATGGAATGAGTGCTTGGAAGGCGGAAGGCAAGATGGCACTAACTCCCAGTTTTAACACAATGGCTCAAAATAGTATTTATAACTCTCACTGGCTACCTATTGTTAATTCAGCTAACAGTGGATGTTTTCAGAAAACACGTATCCTACACACTGATTATTTCCTTTACTTGTTTGTCCAACTGGAATTCAGCAGAATTTGCAATATCAGACCAGCTGCAAGAGAAGCGGACACCATGTGTGCACATATTCTAACAACAGAGTTCATACCTTGTATCTACCTCTAGTCTTGTGCATTACAATGGGATATACTATATCTGCTTGATACAAGAGTTTAAGGCCACACATTCTAAATTTCTAGGCTGGTGTAAAATATTTGCAGAACATGTGTCTGTGTAGCTTAATAGGCTTCAGACAAGTAGAGATGTACTGTTTAGTGAGCATTACATCAGAATTACTGTAAAATTAACTTCTACGGGTAATTTAATATTCTCTCAAAACTTCATGAAAAGCTTTCAATTCGTCACTTCTTATATGGTAAAGACAGGTGGCCAATAAAAGCAAAATTAAGCCCTTTAATATGTTAAAATATGGTGGAAAAGGAATTGCTAGACAGACCAAATTTGAGACCAATAATCATAGAATCATAGAATTATTAAGGTTGGAAAAGCCCTCCAAGATCACCTGGTCCAACCATCCCCTTACCACCACTATCACCCACCAAACCATGTCCCTAAGCACCACGTCCAACCTTTCCTTGAACACCCCTAGGGATGGTGACGCCACCACCTCCCTGGGTGACCTATTCCAATACCTAACCAAATAATAGTATTGTCTGGTGGTAAGTGCCATTTAAGATGAACATTCAAAAAAATTCACATACTGAGAACAGCTACAGGCAGCTTTAATGCCAGCAACTTGCAACTCCAGTCTGATGACAACAGTTTGTCTTCCCTACTCCCACTTTTTCTTTCACATGTGCCACTAGAATGTGGAAGAATGATTTCCCTCTGCTTGCATATTGCAGGCAGTGGTGTCCTAGAGTTCACACTGTCTGCTATATACAGCAAGGCAGCCAGAGAGCCTCATGTGGATCAAGATCTTAGAACAGTGGTATGAATCACTCCAGGGCTCTGCACCCCAACCACCTGCTGCCTGGTAGATATTTCCAACTTTCACTGTCCTCAAGGTAGTGACTAAAATTCACAGACACTCCTGTGACTGGGTGCCTTTGCATATCAAGAGTACACCCTCAGTTTTGGCACAGTAGAAGTCATCTTAAAATCCAGTATGACAGAAATAACATTTGCAGTCTAGCATTGTCTGCAAGAAAGACGAGACAGCAAGATGATGAAATGGTACTCCATCCATCTAACAGAGAAGTGGTTGGAAAGGCTGAAAGATTCTGCCACAGAGTGGAAGAAATATCTCCAAAGGTGTCTCTGAAGCCACACTGTACTGATGGTATCAAGACAAAAAACATGCATCTCTGAGACTCTTCTTGAAATAAAGTTATTTTTTTATGCTAGGTGTCGCAAACCCAGATATGAGGCCAAATGCACAGTATATTTAGTGCTGCTGTTATGTGGAGGATTGACAAACACGAAATAAGATTTTTCAGGATCAGGTTTACCATTTAATTTTATTTATTTATTTTTTTACTGGAAACATTTTCTAAAATTTTCTTATCAGAGGGAAAAAATCAGATAAATTTCTGTGCTGTGAAGAGAAAACCCTATAGGGACATCTACAACATCGTTTAAGGAGATAAACTGAAATAGAACTACTCAAATGCAAAAACAAGTAGTGGAAGAGGGTAGTTGATCCCTCAGAGAGATAAACAGTGACAAAAAGACAAGATATGACATTTTCTTACTAAGTTCAATTATAGGTGACCACTGAACAGTGTCCAGATCTGCAGAAGCATTTGACTCAAACTACTGGTTTACCAAGTGACCTTTAAGAAGTTTGGACTTTTTGCTCCCCCTCAAGACAGTGCCTTCAAAAGTGAGTTGCTAATTTAGGTACAGCATTTACTTTCTTCATTATAATAACTACAAATGTAAAACAAACAAAAATAAACAAACAAAAAAACTCTAAAAATGTGTATGTAAGCCTGAAGGAATCAAGCAGTGGTTAATCTGTGGGTCTTTTTAAAGGCATCATAAAAAAATCCGGGTGTGAGTTTACAGGGAAAATATTTTACACTGCAACATACTTCATTTTAAGTAAGACCTTATAGAGAAAGGGGGTCACCTCCATTATTAATAATACACTATTTAAATGTATATATAATACATAATGTATATGTAATACATTTATATACATTATATAATTTAAATATTGAATTCTGGACTATACTGAAATGAATGTCACAGTCCACCTCATGGTACACAGCAGTCTGTCATGAACAATGTGTGCATAATGTCAAGAATTCACATCTTACACATTTAGCTTGCCACTGAAAAGAAAAGTGTTTCACTTCCTCTTGTGATGACAAAGTAGAGCTGATCTCCATGGAGAGATCATTTTTTCCAAGCTCTTTACTCTATGAGTCTTGTAGGAGGAGGAGTTAATCTGAACAAAAAGCATTGTGTAGAAGTACACACACATTCGATATCAAACACTAAGAATCCTATAAGAGTTTTCATTAGAACAGCTTAGGACAAAGAAGGTTTCAGTGTTTTCATTTTAATTTACTTTAAAGATATTTTAGAACATTTGATCTTGATTACTCTTTCCCAGAAGTATTACTTTTATGACAAGTCCAAAGCTTAAACCCCTTTTTAAGAACACTCAATATTTTATCTGAAAAATCAGAAAAACAGATATTTACTATAGAATCACTATGCTAGTATTCATATACTCGTAACTAAGCACATAAGTAAAAACTTGGAATAGTTTGGGTCTTCACCTTCAAATCTACGGCTGATATCCTTTAGCAAGTGTTTGCAGTATAATGGCAATGAAAGCACTGATCATAAAGCCAAGTTTCTAAACCAATTGTCACCTTTCAAACCTACTCTGTAAATATAAAACTTAAAAGAATTTCGGGGGAAAACAATCCCATTCCCACCACTAATAACAGTCAAGTAAAATGACAGCTAGAGTATTCCAGTCTCTTAAGAAGCAGAAAAGTCACTGTTTTTAAGAAAAAAAAAAACACAAAATTCCAGGCTGAAATGGGAAGATGCCAACAGCTCCGAATGCCCGGGGGAGGGAGGGGAGACATCAGGACACTGCAGATTTAGTGTTAATAATCGTAACAGCAGACCTTGACAAAAATAAGGATATCCTCGCACAGTATTACTGCATTCTTCACATATACAATAGAATTCACTAATTAGCATTCTGATAAGAGTCACGCCCTTCTAATTGGAACTCCTGCCAGAAAGCAGATTCATCACAGTGTATTGGCATGGCCCTAAACAATAGATAAACTGTACACCTGCCTATGAAAGACCTTAATTACAACCCCACTCCATTATTTACCCAAAGGGGAAGAAAAGCCTGGTGATCTGATCTAAGAGGAAGGAACAGGGTTTGGTGTAATGGATCTGGCTTTAGTTTTGCTGACACAGAGTGCTGAAAGTAAAGTGATTTACAAAATGAATATCACCTGCTGAATTGCTGTTCTTGTTTTCTCAAAAGTGTTAAGTAAGGAGCCTTGCATTAGTACAGGCTAGGTACAGAAACATCTGGCTATTTAGTGGTCTGGCCTCTCAACTGGATTCAACCCCAGCACCATGGGGTAACTGTCTGTGCTAGCAACCACTGTAAACTATTTCCTTTCCCTGGGCCACCAAACCCTACTCTGGGCCAGCACTATGTTTGCATCTTGGCTGCACCATCTCCAAATCCTCCCCAGAAGTAAGGGGGACGAACTGTTTGCAACGACCTGATCAATGCTTATTTTTCCTCTTAACTGTATTCTGGTTCTGGTAATGCTAACAGTGGTTCCCTTGCACAAAGAACTAGTCATTTGTAGCCTAATTCGGGAAATTGGAGACCAAGTTGTTATTCTTCTATAGCCAGGAAGGGCTTGATGTTACTGATGCTCTATCATACCATACAGTGTGCTGTACTGGGGAAGGGGAATGATCTTTTCTCTTTCTAAAATGTACATTTATATATATTATACAGGCTCTGTGTGTTATAGTCATACTTATATACATGATCTGTGTGTGTATATACATCATATATATATATATATATATGCATGTTTGGTAAAAAGTAAAAACAGTTTATGGAGCAGTGTCCAGAACTCCTTGCCTCCCATCTGACCTTTTTTACCACTAGACTGAAGACCCGTTATTGCCTCTTCTGGAAGGGCTTACCCTGCAGTTGTATAACAGATATACAGCCCAGATATGTATTAGCTTTACAATTTTTTCCTTTCAGGCATTTAAGACTGTTTTGTATCTGGCTATGAAACAAAACATTTTTCACTTCCTGGTCTCTACACCTGTACCTTCCAGAAAGTGCTGTAAACAGCAGTTAAATATTATATTTTCTTAATACATATTTAGAAATATATTTCTAATTCTGTCTGAACTACCCTTCAATATCTTTTTTTTCCTACCAAGAAAAAGAGCTAAGCTAACAATTTGCTCATATATTTTTTGTTTCCAGTACATGCTACTGTCTTTCTGTATACCAAATATCTGTAAATAGACTGTAGTAAAGACATTGATAACAGTAACAAACTAGAAAGCAAACAGCTTTGGCAGCAAGTAGCAACATATGCAAATACAGAAAAGGACAGCAGTTTCACAGAATAGTTATCAAATTGTACAAGTGAGGAACTGGTCCTTTATTCTGTTAACCGCAGCTTTCCCTTTCAGGGAAAAGCTTCCTTTGTCCTTCCTGAGCATATTATTTATTGAGCTTCAAACATTATCTGGGGACTTCAGGCATGTAACTAACATTCAACAATATTTCAATAAAAAGAAAATTAATAAAACAAAACCAAAACAAAACAGCCCCAAATCTCCACTAGAGTAAATAACCAATTCCAGGATTTTATTTTATTATTATTATTTTTTTTTTTAGGAAGATTGGGATTTAGTCATCAGGTAGGAGAACTGTACAATTGCTGAGGACCCTGTTTTTCTAAATAAAAAGGCCTGGCATCCAAGAAATCACTTTCTAAAGGCTTAAACCTCTGAAAGGTTATTTCCTTTTGTGACTCTTCACTTGAAATTTTTCCGGTGAACTTGAGAAGAATCACAGCTCTGCAGAACTGAGCAGAAAAGAAGGGCTGGAGCAGCCCTCATAGTGACACTTTCCCTCAAGACCCTACGTGCTTCCACTTGGAAATGTGATCAGGAGACATGGAAATACCTACAGTTCCTCTTCAATACTTTTCACAGGTTCCAGCAGAAGGTTGGAGAAACCTCTGACAGAGCAAAAGGCCATAGTTACCACACATGGAAGAAGTATCTAAGAGCTATATAAACAGAAAGGCTTATCAAAAGGGTGAGAAAAAACACTGTCTTTGAAGTCTATTCCTCATCAACCTTCCATGATAGAGTTAGGATACACTTCTCAAAATAAGTTTTTGAGGCTAGGTTGTATGAAAGCTTCTAGTAGTACTCTTTGGAGACTCATGTCTGTAGTAGCATATCACAAGGCAATAGAAAAATGTAAAAACATCCTGCAGACTTTCTTATCTTGCTATAACAATTAAATAGAAATGAAAAATATTAGTGTTTGGTGCTTGACAAAATGTGATTTTTCTAATAGTGATCTTCATCAAGTTATTTTCTGTCTACAAAGGCAACATGCTAACTTGGCTCGATATTGCAAAGGAAGATATCCTATTCATTCTCAATTAGGAGTAATACATTACTCTTTTACTAACCCTAAACCAAACTATTAGTTCAAATTGTGATAGGTGATGTATTTTACTCTGACTAGTCCTACAGGATTGACACAGATGGAATAATCTGTATGTTGTTTCTATACCCAACTGAAAGAATAGTCACTAAGTACTAATCAATTACACTTTGCAAATGTATTGTGAAGAGGGTTTAAATTAATTTGCAGAACTCCATTTAAAGTGGTCAAATGGAAGCTAGAAGGATATAATCATAATTGTACCCTAACTGTTTACAGAGCTGGCAGTTAGTTTGCAAATCTAATAATTTCTAAATTAACTGTAACTATTTCATAGAAATGGACATAACTGACTAAAATAACTATTAGCTAATTGCTAATTAAATCAATAGTCAGATGCATCTAGAATTGATCTCTCTCTCTCAAAGAAACCAGTGACAATGATACTTTAAATACATGCCTGTTTTCAAAATAAAACTTTCATTTAACAGCATTGTCAACACTTAGATGCTGAATGAAACAGTCTTAAAATGTAATTCTTCTATATCCATTGATCTTGAAAGCTACTGCAAAGTCCCAATTCTAATATGAATTATAATAAAATAAAGCAGCAGCCAATAATGCACAGTCAATCTTACCTCGTGGTTTGGGGTTTGCTAGTAGACCACAAAAACTTTGCATCAGATATGCAACAAAGAGAAGAGTCAAGAAGCCGAGGTTAAATTTTGTAAAATCCAATGAAGCCTCCTCTAAAGTGGTGTTTATGTATTTTTTTTAACCCCTCTCTTCTTTCTCAACCCCTCTCTTCTTTCTTTCTCTTCTTATCCTTCTTCTTCAAGAGAACGAAACAGGTGATTTATTTTATTTAAAAAAAATAAATGCTGGAACTGATTGAAAAAAAAGTGTTTTGAACATACATGACATAACCATACAGAGGTTTCTCCCCTCTGACATAGGCCAAAAAAACAATTTTGCAGGTGCATTCTTAGGGTTTACGTGCCTTGGCAAGGTCACCTTTTATAATCAATAATAATTAGAATTCTGCAAGTGCTCAATCTATGGAAGTATTCAGAACTGTACAGGCTTGAATCTTGGCACACCATTTGCTACTAAGTTTCTTGCTAAAACCAGAACAACTTTCATATGTTGCCTTCCTTCCAGCTGCATTTAACTGTGATCATTGACCTGATTTAAGGAAGCAAAGGCTAGACAACAATTTCGTACAAAATTATGCCTTCAGCCAATAAACTGAGCATACTGGAGACCACAGGTGTAACAAGATGGCTGGCTATATTTTCCATCCATGTCTTGACCCTCAGGTGCATTCACACTGTGTTGTGATATAACCTTCCAGATTTTGTCTCTAATAACTCTAAACTCAGCAGATCAGGGAGGGGCGCATGCCTTCTTACAGCAGGTCCCACATGTTCATGCTTAAGTGCCAAGAGTACTTCGAATCTACAGGAGAGAAAGGCACAGGGTTCAGAGGCAGCTCTGGCTGCCAATGAGACAGGTTGTACAGCAGCAGCATCCAAGAAGCCCCGAAGACCACTTGTGATACTGAACATGAGGCAGAAGGAGACTGCTGCCTGAAAGCATTCTGCAAGGAAGAACAAAAGCCTGAGGAAAACATTTAATTACCAGATTGAGACTCCACCTCATATTTTCCTTCCCTCATGGGTAATAAGCATGTCTAATGTATTTACACGATACTCAGACCTGATGATGGCCATATAACACAAATTCATCTATATAGCTTTACTCTAGCTAGCCTGAGCAATAAGGCAGTATTCAGCCACGTTGCGCAGAGCTCAGGATGAGACAAAAACTTACCTGGGAAACATCCTGCTGTGATTAACCTACTTCTGGGACCTGACCTAATCAAGTGATATTTACTGAAATACGTTTAGTGACCTGGAATCATTACTTGGCCTGTAATATTAACTTAGCTTTGAAGTGCTGCTGGCTTTTATGTTTAGAAAATGAGGAATGTGTCTGATACTTGACCACACTGGTCTATGTGCACATAGCATCCAGTTATGTTTCTTCAGAGAAAGTACAAGATGCTGACATTTCAGGTTTAAATTAAGGCATAGAGAGGTTATAAAAGTTGAGGGAGAAGGTTAGTAAGGTAACACTAGAAAGTTTATAATCAATTTATAGAAATAGTACACAGGGCTATAATTCCTACAATGACGACTTATTTTGTTGCTCTGATTTGCAGTACTTGAGTCAGGCCAAACATTCTGCTTTAATAACAATGTCTCATTCACCAGATGGTTAAATCAAGGTTTCCCAATAATCCACAGCATAGCAAGCAAGCAGGAATTGTATTACAGTTGCATTGTATCCTAAGCCCTTTTAGTAACAGAATTGCCCATAAAGGAAAGTTATAGTGCCTTCATCATGCTAAGATAGCCTAAAGACTGTCATGTTCCCCAAAGAGCTTAGGGTTTGCTTTGCCTCCTACTCTTCAAAGTTTTATCACGCTGTTCCCTAAAAGGCAGGGTAAACTTCTGTTCTAAGAAGTTTTTGGGTTGGTTCTGTTGTTTGTTTTTCTGTATTTTTTTTCTTCAGTGACTGGAATAAAGCTGATGGTGTGTAATACAAATAGGCTAGAACAGTGTTTCATACTTTTCTTGAAGCCCCAAATTAACTCTGCTGCTCCAAGCATCAGAGGCACAAACTCAACACACCCACATTAAGCACTGCATATAACCTGGTAATCAAAGTTGACTTGAAAAAGCTTTTTACGTCTGCTGATATCGCATGTCTCATTGCAGATGATCACAAAGAAAAGCTTTTAGATAGTAGCACCTGCAGAAAGAAGTTATCCTGAAATTATGACTCACCTTCACAGTTCCATTCATAGCATAGATAGCACTTCCCAAGCACAGGACTTTGAGAAAAACACATGCAGCTGAGTAAGACCGGCTTCACTACACAGCCTGCAGTCAGCAGAGGGCAGTGGAAAGTGTTTTCTTGGAAACTTCATTTATAGATGCAGTGCTGCTGCTATCCTCTGTATTTAGAAACATTTTATGGTGTTTTGTCTGAATAATCTCATTTCAAGATACAAACCTTTAAATATAAAACAATTCAAGGCTCCTCAGCTACTCATAGCAAGCAATTTCCCCAATTTGACACAGTCAAAGCATTTTGACATGCAGCAGCAGAGAGTACTAGTTTAGACAGGCCAGGGTTCATCATCATCAATTTTAAAGCAGCTTGCAGTCACCAGGCCCGGAAAACGAAGGCAATGTAAGTGCAGATAGTCCATCCCATTCTCCATCCCTGTTCCACTACTGAGTGTCTTGTGCTCCCTTTTAGCAGGTTTCAAGAGTCTAATCAGCACTTAACCTAGCTTTACTTAAATCTGACTTTGCTTAGTATCACAGAATCAAAGAATGTTTTGGGTTGGAAGGGACCCATTAAGACCATGTAATTCCAACCCCCCTGCTATGGGCAGGAGCACCTTCCACTAGACCACGTTGCTCAAAGCCCCATACAACCTGGCCTGAGGCACTCACCTGCACAGGAAATTCAGAATTACAGTTCCAGAGCTGAATAGATCCCCAGTCAATATCTATTTACCAAATCTTATTATTTCCCATGCACATAAATATTAAAGATCTTTTTTATTATTATTATTAAAATTTAGGCTTTTATGTCTACAATGCCGGCGTTCCTACAGCTATATAGCAACTTAATGGAGGTGGGGAAGGATGTTCGTGCTAAATTTAAGGTTATAATGAATTCCAGCTGTTGACAAATCTGTTTAAAGCCAGAAGTTGCAAAGTGCAAATCTGTGACATTGAAATAGTCCGTGATATCAGCAAAACTTAAAGACTGACTTATTTTTGATTTGGCTTAACTGTTCTTCACATACTACTCAGAAGACACTTATTTAAACTTAAAAAAATCATAATATTTAAAAAAGTGGGGAGATACTTACATAGCTACATGGTTTGTTTAGACTGTTTAAGGCTGCAGGAAAGAACACTTCAACTTTTTCCTGTATGCTAAGCAGTATTCTGCCCAAAATATTCACTGAGAATTAGTTGTATTCCATGCTCGTGGAGTTTCCATAACCATTCACAACAGCACGTAATATTTCACATATAAGAGAAAAAATGAAGGTTTTTTAAAAGTATTTTTCACTCTCTAGCTTTAACTTTAAACTTTTTTTCTTTTTAATTTTTATTAGGTCCTGACACATTGCAGATGTAATATATTCTCAATTTCTAAGCATCTCTAGGGTCTTCACATATCTGAGTAACAAAAAAATACCGCTCAATGTATCTTCTTCATATTTTAGGTACGGGTGAGAGGTAAAAAAGATCTGGTGTATATTTCCAAAAGGTTTTAGTCCTCAATTTTCATGCCAGCAGCATTCAACATTGCCTTTTTAGGGAATTCTTAGGAGACTTTGCTTTGTAGGAACCTAGCTTTCTTTTCTGGAGAGTAAAGGATAATCTCCTAATGCACAGAGTCTCTGCAAAATCATCCTACTTATCCCAGGAACAGGAGCAAAATTTAAGAGTTTAAATATGGCAACACATAAGTGCCTCTCTATAAACTCTTGAGAGTTTCACAGAGCAACTACACAGCTCTCACTGGGAGTATTCATATCTTTCAGGTTATGAATTACCTGCTGCAGCCAAGCTGTATGGCTCTGAAAGGCTTTGTGTTATGGATTATGACAAGCCCAGGATATGACCTGTAGACAACAATATGAGAATTCACTAGGGCTCAAGTTTCTGGATTTTTATTTTTATTTTTCGCAACTCTTCCTGTTTTGCAAGGAAAATATTGTGTATAAAACCGATCAGATCTAATATTATATCATGTACTAGAAAGCGCCTGTACAGAGATAGCTAATTACAATTTGTTAGCTTGATCATTCAGAATAGGCTTTCATACACTTATTAAAATCCTAAAATATTAGGACTGTTGCAAGGCAAATTATTTTGTGAGTTGCAGACTTATTTGGAACTGGCTTTTTCTTGTGCTCTTGACTTGCCTCATCTTTATCCTTGAGAGGTGTCTGATTACCAGGCTAATCTAACAGCTGTAGTTATACCTTTGGCAATGAACAAGATCTGGATTTAGATGCCAAACATACAAAGACTTTGCATTTTACTGTCTGAGCCAGATTCTCAAACAGTTTTTCATATTCACACTGCAATGATGAAGATAAATAGGGTTCCTCTTGTTCCACAGACTTAGTAAGTGGAACAAGTAGTGTGTGCTAATGGAGTCTGTGCATGCATGCACATTCTCCATTAAAACAAAAGGTTGCAGCAGCACTGGGAATAGTTCTTTTTGCATGTAGCCTTATCAAATCAGTTTTAAACTCTAAAGGAATGGATTTGTACCCAAGTATCTGCATCAGTAAGTGGGGGTGAGGGGGTGGGGGGAGGTTGTAAATAAAGCTCATTTTTCATTTCAACAAATCCATCATCACATTGAGACATAACAGCATGGAGTAGCTGTTTATTTATACACACACACTTCACACTGAATTATATTATTAACAAAGGAGGAGGTAAAACCACAAGTAGTCTCTAATAAAGTAGCAACTGCTAAATAAGAGGAGGCAAGTAAGTACCAGGACATTAAATCTATAACATTGTGACTCAAAAAGCCAAAAAACTTCTTTTTCAGCCTAAATAGGAAAGCTCTGCTGGACAGAAGCAGGCTGTGCATGACCCAGACTTCCAAATAAAGTTTCACATAAAGAAAAAAAAATAGAGGAAATGAGTATGAAAGAGTTTCCTCTATTTTTTTAATATATATTTACTTTATGTTATGAACAAAATTATATTAAAATATTTATGGTAGAATTTTATTTCTGTAACAAGTAATAAAGAAGATCGTTTCTGTGTCTCGTATCATTCTCTAGAAGCCACCATTTACAGAGTATTTTTATTCCTCCACTGTGAAAGCTGTTTGTAAAGTTGACTTCTTTAATGGGGATCTAGAGGGCGAGAAATAGTCCTTTACAAGGAATACTTTCCAGGTCCATGGGCAAAACACAAAGCTTTCTCAAACAAGCACTGATGACCCTGTAGCTCTGCTGCGTGGCTCATAAAAGGAAGTTGCACTGCCATTGTGGTGCTCTGAGAAGACAGAAATGGACTAACCCTTCCTAAGTAAATGTTAAGGGGTGAAGATTTTCACAGCCCACAAGCCAACTGGCACTTGATACAAGAACTATTTTATTTTAAACACCACACGTACTTCCTGACAGAACACAGGTTTCACTCTACTATCTCCCAACAGACGCTTAATGGTGAAAAATCACAGGTCTAGGTATCAACAAGCTGAAGCCTGGCCTACTTATTTACAAATAAGATATCACAAGATATACATGATATATACAAGAACAACCTTGCCATCTTTATTTGTGTGAAGCCCCTGTCAATTTCTAAGATGGTTTCACCTGCTGAGGAACAATCAGGACCTCTGTTTACCCACACAAACATACAGGAAAGGAATCAGCTTTGTCATGATCAGAAATAAATAGGTTCAGAATTAACAAGGCATACAAGAACAATTCTTGTAAATGGTTCAACTCCAGATATGATTTATTGAGGAATCATTGACAGCAACAAGAAGATGGATGAAGGCAACGAAAACCCATGCACAAGGACAAGATATAACAACTTCAGAGCAATTCAATTCAAACTCTCTTAGTCAATACCAAGAATTGTCTGTTCTCATACTGCTAACTCTCAGTTCTTGGTCCAAAGAAGTTGCAAACTCTTTTTCCAATCTACTTTTTACTTTTGCAAGTTCTACAATTTCTATTTTACTTTTTCCTTAAGGTTAAAAAGGTCTCACAAACATATAGTTAGATTTCATCAACATCTGCTTTATGGGTGCAGTGTTGAAAACATAGCAACACTTACCTGTCTTAGGAATCTGATATAGTCTTCTTTCTTGCTTTTCAGGTGTTTCTATTTCATCCTTATAGTTTCATCCATTGAAGATGATCATAACCTAATGGCAGCTGCACACTCCCTTCACAGTGTACTGCATTCTTCCTGGGGAATGCTCTCTACCTGCTTTCCCAGCTCACAGACCTCTTCCATCTTTCTGCTAAAGAGATATTCATCACTACTAGATGGAAGTTAAATTTCATGTATGGTCAATAACCTCAAAAAATTCTCTTATGTTTTATGCACTTTGTAAACCTTTACATACCTTCATAAATAAAACCACTACAAGCCTAACCAGCACGATATCTTATAGAAAAGAACAAACCTCAGGCACGCCTGATAGCTATATATACAAGCACCTGAATGCTAATGTGGATAATGGGATACTTAAGGAGGTGTTCTTAAGGATAGAGAACACCACAGAAAGCCTAAAGTATATTAAGGCACCTAATATTCTTTAAATATTTTGTTTGTCTGTTTATACTATTATTGTAGAAAGGGTAATGTTTGCAGTGAATTAGAGTTAATTAGAAATACAACTTTAATCCATGCAGACACACTTAAAGTTTAATCTCTTATAGATAAATAACAGTTCTCAAACTCACCCTAATGACATCTTAGAAAATTATCTTAGAAAACTATCACTCAATGTCTTTCTTGTCATTAGTCTTTCCAGTGCGCAAGCCTCTTCCTATCAGTTGTAAACTGCAGTGGTTCAGGCTGAAGCTCATTAAAAAGATACAGAAAGAAGTAATACCAAGAAGGAACTGTAAGGAACAAAAAATTAAACAGATCTGGTCACTGTGACCAAAATAAAATCTATAAAGCAACAGATGAAAGATGAACTGTAATAGTAAAACTGCTATCACTGAGATCAATGAAGTATTTATATTTGTTGGAGGAAAATAAACTTTGTTATCAAGGAAAAAGCATCTGTAATATTTTCCATAAGCCTGCAGAGGAACTTACCTGAAGGGCTTCCCAGCAGAGCTGTGTGGAGCAATTTGGGGAAAATGCTGACGGTGAGAAATTTAGTGAAATCAAGACAGAATTGCATGCAAGACTAAACCAACACATGGCAGTCATCAGCAAAAGCCCAGCCAGCTCCCAGCTAGGAAAACATGCCTTATCCACAGGTTATAGAATAAACACAGATGCAGCAAAATGAGTCACCAGAGAAAAACAAAAAATTAAACTGGAGGCAAATGAAGCTTTTTGCACATGCATGACAAGAAACCCATTGAGCAAAACCAATTTTATGTCTGTGCTGGAGTACTTGTCTTGCATGTTATAAATAAGAAGACTACAATAGGATGAAATAAAATGCCATATAACCTCAGATCCTAGAAAAAAAATAATATCAAAAATCAAAATGACATCCAAATAAAAAGTATATCCCAGAACTTTATTTCCTAGAAAACAAACAAATAAACAAACAAAAAACAACATAATTGTCAAAAACTCAAAAACTGTGAGAAGAAAAGTTAGGTTACACAAAAAAAAAAAAAACAACTTTGATACTTTTGCTCATTTTTAAAAATGTTAGGTTCCTTTCACTGAGACTTATATGCTTATGTTACATTTTACTTTCTATTTACATCAGGCTTAGAAGATATTATGATCCTTCAGTGCACTTCAGCTGATAGGCAGTAGCTTATTAACCCACAATAATTTGACTGTGGGTCCAGTACGCTTGTTGTGTCCTTTCACACCAATAAATCTTACTTTTTTTTCAAATGGGTAAGCATGACAAGTGTGACCTCAGTGTCCTAAGGCATACAAAAAATAAATGGTTTCTGAAACACATAAATACACCAGGAACACATAATATTAAAACACGCACACACACACAATACAAAACAAAACAAAACAAAATATCCAAATCATAATGATTACATATATATATTTAAATAGTAGGACTGGTCACGAAAACAGACCCTTATTCCAGTTGGTGTTCTGCAAACACAGAGTGAAAAGCCATACCTGATTCCAGCAAGCATAGTTCAAATATTAATCACACATCTTCTGAAACGTGTGTTAAGGAAAATGGATATTTTCATAAAGGCTCAACTATGAGGATTGTTTCAGAAGAACGTAGTGTGTTATGTGGGTGTTTCATGCAGTGAGGATCCTTACCCTGTGTACTCTATCAAGGGAAGTGATAAGAGCATCTCTCCCACAGTATAAAAGTCAACAGTTTTCTACAAGCCAACTCTACATAAATAAATGCTATCTGTGGGCAAAACAAGTGTTTCAAAGTTAGGAGTTACAAATGGGTTGCCCTAATTACTCTATGACTTTAAGAGTTTTTCAGTCCTTTAGTGGACAGCTTAATATCCATATAAGATGATTCTTGCCTATCTAACAAGAGAAGGAGTTGAATAAATATTTTAAAGAAGTGATTGCAGGTAAAGGATTGGACACAACCAGATTTTCAGAAATATATATAGGTATATGTATACTTGCATTTGTGTGCATTCTTGGTTTCTGTTTCATATATTCAAAAGCTGCAGATGTTAGAAAGCTAAATTAAAGAAAAATACATTTTATAGAAATGGACTGAGGCTCCTAACCCCAATACATTAGTTATTTGAAGTGATGTAGAAGGGCTACAAAGCCCTTTGATGTGAAGGGTCTGGAACACAAATCCTATGAGGAGCAGCTGAGGGAACTGGGGTTGTTTACTCTGGAAAAGAGGAGGCAAAGGGGAGACGTTATTGCTCTCTGCAACTACCTGAAAGGAAGGTGTGGGGAGCTGGGGGTCGGCCTCTTCTAACAGGTAACTAGTGTTAGGACTAGACGGAATGGTCTCAAGTTGCGTCAGGGGAGGTTCACGTTGGAAATGAGGAGACATTTCTTCTCAGAGTAGTTAGGCATTGGAATGGGTTGCCCAGGGAGGTGGTGGAGTCACCATCCCTAGGGGTGATCAAGGAAAGGTTGGACGTGGTGCTTAGGGACATGGCTTAGTGGGTGACATTGGTGGTAGGTGGATGGTTGGACCAGATGATCTTGGAGGTCTTTTCTAACCTTAATGATTCTATGATTCTATAGCCAGTGTATGAATATAAAAGAGAGCATCCAGTTGGTCATGGAGAGTGGGGTCTTACAGAAAAGTCTGTCCTTTTATGTGGTAGTGAGTAGTGGTAGGATCACAGTCTTGATTTTGGGCATGGACCGATAGGAATTGCCATGCATTCTGTCAGAAGGCAGCTCTGGGTTTTAGAGTCTTTTTTTTTTTTTTTTTCCTTCATTTGTATTTTAAATTGGTTAAAAAAAGAAAAAAGAAACAAAACAACAACAACAGACTAACAGACTTGTTTGGAGAAACACTTGCAACAATAACAAAACAGTAAACGGCTAGTTGCTAAGCAATACACTTTTCATAGTCCAGATGGAGTCCCATCCTACATGGGAGTCTTACTGTTTCCCTTTAAATACTGTATAATAACATCAGTTGAAAATGTATTCTCCAAATGGCATCCTGCAAGCCTGCAAAGTGGAGTGCTTGATTCAGCTTTGCTGAAGCCATGAGTACTGCCTGAGGAAAGCCCGTCTGTCAAACCTCTTCTGTGCCGAAGCCATTCAACAGTTGTCCCATTAGTATCTCATTGCATTTACTGTGACAGACAACTGCATTTGTAACTGTTACAGGTTGTTTGTTTGTTTTTTGTTCGTTTGTTTGCTTGTTTTGTCTCTCCAGCAGGTGTGAAGAAAAAAAGATGACACTCCACTGGTTCATGCCTAAGAACTGCCTTCTGGAACAGTCTTTCTTGCTACCTTATTTACATTCAGGAAAACAAAACAAAACAAAACAACAACAACAAAACAAACACACACACACAAAAAAAAAAAAAAAAAAAAACAGAAGAACAAAATACCAACCCTAAACACACACTAAAAAAAAAAAAAAAAAATAGGAAGGGGCAAACCAAGGATTCATCACAGTTCAATCTTGTGCAGTGCAGGTGGGACCACAGGTAACCATACCACCCACAGGTCCAACCAGCTCCATCACGTTGCTTCCCAAGAGGAAAATGCATCATAATTTGATATTATAGCTCAAGCAGAACAGAGTAAGCCATGCAAATACACTTGCATAAACATATCACCCCTCCTGATCACCTTTGCTAGTTTAATTTTCTGAACTATCAATGTGTATTATCAAGCTTCCAATGACATCTACCAATAAGCAAGTTAAGTTGAACACCTGAATATTTATTTACTGTCAAGTTTCAAGTTTTCTGAGTATCAGTCATACAAAAGTAACTATAAGATTTAAATATCACAGTGTGTAACTGCTGTGAGATTGTCTAACAGCTGGCAATCTGCATTTTCTGGGTATTAAATATTACTAAACAATGTAAAAGAACAAACATTCTGGTCTCGTAGGGCCTGATTCTGGAAAATAAGAAGCTCTGGCTCCCACTCTCTTTGCTGGGAGCTAAGAGAATTCATCTCAGGGGAATGCTTTGGAAGGGTGAGCTTCAAATCAGATTTTTTTTTTTAAATTTTATTATTATTATGGATCTATAATAAGCACAGCAGTTTACTTATGTTAGCTATGTTTAAAAAGACACTAAAAATCTAATTTTCTGATTCCAATAGTATGTGCAAATATTGCTGCTGCTGCCAAAAAGTCATAGTGTACTATAAAAATCCATAACTTTTTTCATCTGTTTTCATAGCACATGCATATTAGAGTAGATAAATGTGCTGACAATAGGCAGCAGAAATGAGCTTTTTGAAATGCCTGTTCACTGAGTCACCAGTGTGCCCTGCCAGCCAAAAGGGCCAACCATATTCTGTAGTGCATCAAGTACAGCATTGCAAGCTGGTCGTGGGAAGTGACTGTCCCGCTCCATTCTGTGCTGTTGCAGACTCACCTCGAGTACCGTGTGCAGTTTTGAGTGCCACAACATAAGGACATAAAACTACTAGTGAGACAAAGGAGGGCTACAAAGAAGGGTCTAGAGGACAAGATGAGGAGTATGAGGAGCAGCTGAGGTCCTTTGGTTTGTTTATCCCAGAGCAGAGCAGGCCGAGGGGAGGCCTCATGGCGGCCTGCAGCTCCCTCACCAGGGGAGCAGAGGGGCAGGCGCTGAGCTCTGCTCTCCGGGGACAGCAACAGGACCTGAGGGAACAGCTGGGACAGGGGAGGGTCAGGCTGGGTGTTAGGAAAAGGTTCTGCACCCAGAGGGTGGTTGGGCACTGGGACAGGCTCCCCAAGGAAGTGGTCATGGCAGCAAGTCTGCCAGAGTCCAAGAAGCATTTGGACAATGCTTTCGGACATACTGTCTGATTTTGGGGTGGTCCTGCATGGAGCCAGGAGTTGGACCTAATGATCCTTGTGGGTCCCTACCAACTCAGGATATTCTATGGCTCTACGAAAAATGGATACAGTAGCTTGTGTCTTATTGTAGCCAAAATACGAAAACATTTGAAAAGATTACGTGGCATTTTGGTTTGTTTCAGGTGGCTTGCTGAATGAGACTGTGTTGTACCAAGAGGGACTCTCCACTTCTAGAACACCTCCTTCCATTGCTATTCTCATCCGGAGAGTAGCAATTAACTAAGTGTTCTTTTTTCATGAATTATGTTATCATGGCTTCTTTAGTGATGTAACATATCCACTATTTCAGTTCTTATGGAGCTTTATTTTTTCTCTAATGCCAACAGAAACATCACAGAAAAGTAACGTAGTACCTCCAGGTACTCCAGGAGGTAGAGCAAGGGAGAGTAATCTAATGTAGGACCAATCACCATCAGAAAATATGTCCGGAAAAAGATAAAGCAACACTTAGTCTAAGTGCATGACCACACTTGAGCAATGGCAATGTTCTCACATATGGGCTGCTTAGATAGGGGATAGCTTCAGATATAGGCTGTTCAGTGTTGGGAAATAGCAGTGTGTTTGTGCTAATAACTGGATATGCAGGAATATTGAAGAGGGAGTGCTTTGAGGAGGAAAATTAAGGCAAGAAGGAGAAGGGAAGGAAACTGTAAGGGAGGATAAGCCAGGACATATTTTCAGAGAGTATCGGTAATCCTTAATGAAATCAGAGCCTGGTAAAACAGAAGTATCTAACTACTTTACAGTCTCAACAAGGCTGAGATCATGCAGTCTTGGAACACAGTGCTTAACAATCTGCTCTGCAAGATCTTAGTGATTGCGTTGAGGTTATTTGGGGATCAAAATGCTTTTCAGTATGAGCTCAGGTTCCAGAACATGGCTGGGAGAAAGAGGCACCAAAATAGTCAGGTCAAAGAGAGCGGTGCAAAAGAAACAGACAAGGGAAAGAGGCCATTATTAAGATGATTTCTGAGAATATTAGTATTGCACTTCAAAGTGTAAAAACCCTACCAAGTGCTGAAGTCAGAAGCAAAATAGAGCACTGACACCTATGCCAGACTCAAGAAATTAAGATGGGTATTGGGAACTGAGAGATGGGAATGAATTCCCTTGCTGCTGAAAGCTGAATGCAGTTCCAATGCTGCAGAAAAGGAAGCATCACAAATGAAACATCAAACATCCAAAAAACTGCTATTCTGCCCTACTTCTGCTCAAAAACAAGGCAAATGTTTCCATTTGGAAAAAAAAAAAAAAAAAAGAAAAAAAGGAGGATAATGTATTGCAAAGGTTGGTTCAAGGCCAATTAAAAGTCATGAAGTGAAAATGAATACAGGAAAACTTCTGGGCAGCAGAAAATAAATCCCAACAGTTTTTATTTGTCTGTGGAAGTTGTTGAGACAAGGAAGAATAAAAAATATCTGCATATGAGTTATTTAAAATAGAAATCTACCAGGTGGAAGAATAGGTTGCCCAGGGAAGTGGTGGCATCACCGTCTCTGGGGGTGTTCTAGAAAAGGTTGGATGTGGTGTTTACGGACATGGTTTAGCGGTTGACATTGGTAGTAGGGTGATGGCTGGACCAGATGATCACAGAATCACAGAATTGAAGGGGTTGGAAGGGACCTCGAAAGATCATCGGGTCCAACCCCCCTGCCAAAGCAGGTTGCTAAGAACAGGCTGCCCAGGTAGGCATCCAGATGGGCCTTGAATATCTCCAGAGAAGGAGACTCCACAACCTCCCTGGGCAGCCCGTTCCAGTGCTCCGTCACCCTCACTGTGAAGAAGTTCTTTCGCATGTTGGTGCCAAACTTCCTGTGCTCCATTTTGTGGCCATTGCCCCTTGTCCTGTCCCCATAGACCACTGAAAAGAGGTTGGTCAAATCCCTCTGTCTCCCACACTTAAGGCATTTATAAACATTGATGAGATCCCCTCCCAGTCTTCTTTTCTCCAGGCTGAACAGACCCAGGTCTCTCAGCCTTGCTTCATAGGGAAGATGCTCCAGGCCCCGTATCATCTTTGTGGCCCTCCGCTGGACTCTTTCCAGGAGATCCCTGTCTTTTTTGTAACGGGGAGCCCAGAACTGGACACAGTACTCCAGGTAAGGCCTGATCAGGGCAGAGTAGAGGGGGAGGATCACCTCCCTTGACCTGCTGGCCACACTCCTTTTAACGCACGCCAGGATCCCATTGGCCCTCTTGGCCACTGCTGGCTCATGGTCAACTTGTCGTCCACCAGGACACCCAGGTCCTTCTCCTCAGAGCTCCTCTTCAGCAGGTCGTCCCCCAGCCTGTACTGATACATGCGGTTGTTCCTTCCCAGGTGCAGGACTCTACACTTGCTCTTATTAAACCTCATTTAAACCTCATTTGGTTTCTTCCTGCCCATCTCTCCAGCCGGTCCAGATCTCACTGGATGGTAGCACAGCCTTCTGGCGTGTCAGCCACTCCTCCCAGCTCTGTGTCATCGGCGTACTTGCTGAGGGCAGACACTATTCCCTCATCAAGGTTGTCGATGAAGATGTTGAACAGGACCAGACCCAGCACTGACCCCGGGGAATACCACTAGTCACAGGTCTCCAGCCGGACTCTGTGCCACCAATCACCACCCTCTGAGCTCATCCAGTCAGCCAGTTCTCAACCCACCTTACTGTCCACTCCTCTATCCCACACTTTCTCAGCATTGTTAGCAGGATGTCGTGAGAGATAGTATCAAAAGCCTTGCTAAAGTCAAGGTAGATGACATCCACTGCTCTCCCCCCATCTACCCAGCTGGTGATGCCATCATAGAAGGCAATGAGGTTGGTCGAGCATGACTTCCCCTTGGTGAATCCATGCTGACTACTCTTCATAACCTTCTTCTCTTCCAATTGCTTGGAGATGGCATCCAGAACAAATTGTTCCAACACCTTTCCAGGGACAGAGGTGAGACTGACTGGCCTGTAGCTTCCCAGATCCTCCTTCTTGCCCTTCTTGAAGACTTGAGTGACATTGTCTATCCTCCAGTCTCCAGGCACCTCTCCTGTTCTCCAGGACCTTTCAAAGATGATAGAGAGCGGTTCGGCGATCACCTCTGCCAACTCCCTTAGCACACGTAGATGCATCCCATTGGGACCCATGGATTTGTGCGCGTTGAGCCCACTCAGACGCTCCCAAACTACTCTCTTGTCAACCAGGGGGGAGCCCTCCATTTCCCAGACCCTTTCTCCTCCCTCCAGGGTCGATCTTGAAGGTCTTTTCCAACCTTAATGATTCTATTATTCTATAGGCAGACACAGACTGCAGTGGATTCCTTAACAGATAAGGATCTATCATATCAAACCCATGCAATACGCAGTATCGTTTAACTTTTGATGCCATTCCACATGGAGACAAAAACACACGTTGACATGGAAAGCCCTAGTAAATTCAGACTGACAGGCTAGAGGGGGAAAAATTTCACACTGAACAAAACTCCCTTCTTAACAACAACAACCAAACAACAAAAAAAAAACCTCTCACAGAAAAGCTTCCTCAAAAACTTCAAAAGCACTTTTATAAGCTTTAAGATCTTCAGAATGTTGAAACTCTCTAAACTCTATTCTATTGAAGCCTTTCAATATTGTCTGCCTGACACTGCAAATTGACTGTATTTCTTTGTTACCCTATGCTTAACAATTAGATCAGGAGCCATTTGGGCAGTAATTCCCTTTTTTTGTAAATGCTTCTACAAACCAAGCACAATTTAGTTCTACCCCAGTGTAAGAATTTTAGGTACAGCCATAATTAATAATAACAGTGAGAGTAACCAGAACGACGAAGCCATTCTCCAATAAAGCAAAGTCACTTGGAAAAGACATTTGCAAAATAGTAATTGGGTTTTCTGACTAATTTTCACTTTATCAGTAAAAAGAACACAGAATCATATAGCACTCCACCTACTAATACAGGTCCTTGAGACAAGCTGTAAAAGTGATGAAGCATCTCATCACTGGAAAGTAGTTATAATTTAAGACATGTCAGACAGAAATATCAACATTCATTTCTCTTCAAATTTAAGATGATACTCAAGACCTACTGATACTACTTGCAATTGTATTAACAATTTTCCAAAGCTGGAGGTAAGATGAAGGGAAAGAGATAAAAAAACTGTGATCATACTTTGTTTAAAAACTGTAAACTGATTATTCCCCCCCCACACCCCCCCCCACCCGAATTTATAACCATGCAAGAAGATGATGGCCATTAGCATGGGAAATGAAAGCAAGTTGTGCAAACTGGCACATAGCTTAAATGAAAACAAATACCAATTCATGTTAATGTTCAGGAAAAAAAGTATTGCAGCTAGAAAAAGGTGAAATGATCTGGTGAAAGAAGGTGATTAGCAGGGGGAAACATTACTGCTTACTGGAATTTCATAGCTTGCTACTCGTGGAGTTAAACAAACAAACAAAACAAAACAAAAAATCACTGAAGCTTATAACAGCAATAGCTTTCCAAGGGTTTAAATAGTTTGAAAAGCTGTCTATAGTGAACCCAGTTAGAAGGCACAAGGCACACCAGAGGGGTTTGCAGTAAAGCCAAACCCAAAGTAGCTTTCAAGATCAATCAGAAACTGCTGTTTCAGGAGCTGTGCTAGAATTAATTCCAAATAAAAGCATGCTACTCCACAGAGATTTTAATGAACCTGCTTGGAGGCAACAGAATAGTTGCTATTGGCATAGAGCAACACTTCAAAATAACCTAGAGCAGCTTGCTTGAAGTCCAAACATTTGTAACAAAACTGAACAAAACACACAACAGAAGCAGAAACTAGAATGAGGTTAATGAAGTTCTGTACGCAGCATCAGTTTCTTACTAAGACATACAGAGGAAGCAAACTATGTTCAAAATAATTTAAAAGCATCATGTAAGATTTATTAAAATACTTTGAAAAGGAAAGAAGTTTGCTTAGCTCCTTTGAGTAACTTTGAGCATTTACATGTGTAAACAAGACATCTAGAATAAATTCTAGTCAAGCCCTCCTGTCCCTCTAAGCAAATTGTTTTGATATTTGTCTCTTTTCTTCACCATCCATCCCACACTGTTTTTTCATCTGTGTTTCACTTTCAGCATACCACTTGGGATCTGTACGCAGCACCAGCAGCAGAGTTTCTGCATAACTGTGCTGTGCCAGAGCTGGTTATGAGTTTATTCACTGGTGTGCCTGAGCAGGAATTCCAAGACATTCCTTATTTCATACGTTTTGTAGCAAGAAATTTCCTTGCTGCTCCTGGAATCTGGAACACATTTCAGTCAACATCATAAATGGAAATTACACTCTAATAATCAGTATATTTTTCAAGCATCTTAGTGTTCATAAACTAGATATTTTCAAAGCCAGTACTGGAGAAGAAGTTCTTCTCTCATCAGTTACAATATATTCTAGTCTCTCTCTCTCCCTTTTCTTTTTTTTTTTTCCTGCTTGTGCCGTGTATATCCTGATCCTAAGAGGAAATAAACATCATCATCATCTGACACTTACAGAGCTGAGTTGCTACTGCTAGGATGGGAGTACTGCTTGCTTTGAAGGTGGGGGCAGAGGATTGCTCTGGTAATATTAATGGTGCTGAGTTCCAGTTGTACTGAGCATAATGAATGCTGGATCCTGCCACTGTCCTTTGTGGCAGCCTACCAATGGTATGAGCACTGCAGTTGAACTAGTGAAAGCAATGGGAGAAAAATCTTAGAGGAAGAACAAAAGCCAGGCCAGAAGTTCTAGCTTGTTAAGCTGTAGCAAGCTTTCTGTTGAAACCTCATCTTTTCAAAGGAGACTTTTCAGAATCTTATTTTTAGGAGAGTCTCTTTCCTTTCCTTTATTTATTTTCTAGCAGGGATCTATAGTTAAAGATACAAATGCATGTTATTTTATTTCTCCAAGTATGTTGCTCTGATGGACCAATTTGTTTAAAACAGTGTGGTAGTTAGATTTTCATCCTTTTGGTAATTAAGATGATATAATCCATTTTAGAGACCAAAAGGACATGTGGTATAATTGAAACAAGGAGCAAATACGTCCACACTTCAATTATTTTTGTTCGTTTGGTTGTTTTTTCCTGGTCATTTTAAACCATGTGTTACAAGTGAAAAGCGCATTAAACAGAAAATTGCAGCATATCAATATTACCGTCTTACCTGATGGAAGTGCAAGAACAAATAACACTCATGTAGCAAAAATAAATAAATAAATAAACTAAATCCTTGAAAGCCTTTACTGGTTAGTACTCATAATAGTAACAACACTGTTGATGACCATTATTATTGTAACTCCTTGCCAATTCCTACTGCATGCCTGTATTTGAATGTGGGGTAGCTGGAGTTAACGCTCTTCATGAACAATAAGAAATTACAATAATTGATCTGTGCAGCTATTCAAGCGTGGCTGAGCATGGTAGAGATGAATGCGTTTGGAGCAGGTGTTGAGAAACTCATACACAGCTTGTTAGGTTAGAAAAGGGAACCTGTTTTCTTAGTTTTCTGAGTTACGAACACTTAATAAAGAGGGAAATACTCCAGTAGCAAATATCCACGTTCTTGACTATACGGGGCAGGCAAAAATGTCAGTGTCATGCAGACTGAAGAAACTGCAAAAGGAGGAGAAGGTGAGGTAGCACCCGTGAATCCAAGCAGCATAAAGGAGAAAGTGCTGTGAGGAAATTAAACACACGTTTTCCAGTGGGTCTTACATGGTGGTGGTGGTGAGTGTTTATTGTTTTCTCTCTTACTTTTTTTAAGCTTTAAAAAGTGTTTTAGTGAGTTACAGTTTTAAAAGTTTCTGGGTTATTTCCACAGCCCCCAGCAAAGCAGTGGGAAACAGCCATTTCTGGCAAGCAGGGAAATGTACCAAAACATTGAATATTCCCAATAAGTGTTTTCTAAGCAATACAAAAAATGACTAACCACACCTGAAAATTCTCAGACTGTTTGTGTTTAGATTCATATCAAGAAATCTGTTTTGGTAGAAGAGAGGATAATATGGACATGATAGGTATGCAATGAAAGAATAGGCATCTGCCAGCAAGGCACTGTCTCCATTTTCCTCTTAATCTATTTTAAAGAGTCCACAATAAGTCTTGTGGACCAGCAAAAGTCACAAACAGTGTTACTGAAGATGTAAATGGGGTAAACAAAATCTCTCAAAAAAAAAAAAAAATCAGTAGGCTGGGTGATATCAGGTTTAGGATCTCAATAGTCTTTCACCACAAACCTCCAGGATTTCATGACTCTGCTGTAAAAAAGTCTCTGCCTGAGAAAAACAGTATTTGTAACCTTGAATAAGGGTAAAGATAGACAAAACACTGAAAAAAAAAAAAAGCTCAGCAGAAATTATACCATGAGATTTGCTAAATTAGGAGTTTTAGTTAATAAAGTTTTGTTATTTTTTAGCAACACTGTACCAATTTAAAATAATAAACTGTGATGAAAAATTAACAATAACATTAAATGTTTCACTGATGTTCCCTGTAATGTCTGTTGACTTGGGAAATAAATCATCAAAAGGATTTCTGAAGAACAAATTTAACAAAGAAATATGTAATATGAGTGGCTTAGCTATATTCGGTACATAGACTTAAAATGTAACTCTACATTCTCCCACATTAAATATTTAAATTCTCATAAGGAACAAAGATTGTGGGGGACACTGTCTCTTTTTCTTCAGGCATATTACATTTCAAAGCAAAGACGTCCTTAGGATCCAGCTAAAGACTAGATTTGTGATCTGTATTCTATTGTTTGGCCTCAAACTAATTGTAGCAGAAAATTAATTATGACCAACATTTCAAACTTAAAGTTTTAAAATGAATCTTGATCCTGAAGGGCAGGAGTTTCTCAGCATGTTACATATTGAGGCTCTAAGTGGCCTGATTTTTCAGAACTGCTTCACTTGTCTAACACATTAGCTTTTGATAGAACCAGATGGTGTTTAGGTCTCAATATTTCAAGGCACCTTGACACAGATCCTTCAACGCATTTCTGTATAATTCCAGCCGATTTTAATACTTCTGAGAGCCTGGGTACATAATAGCATATACTAAATTTAGGAGCCAAGATTTGGAAAATTATGTTTAAGAATTAAAACTGTGTGCATGACTGTAGCGAGCACTTGTTTATAGGGCAAACATAATATGAGGAGTAGAGAACAAGGGAAACGGTATTTTTTTTGTTTGTTTGTTAGCATGAATCTAAAACAGAAGGGAAAGATTGTACTAAACTTCTGGCCTATTTTTTTTTTTTCGTTTTACAGACTGTGACATGTAAAAGGACTGCAAAGGTAAAAACCTGCTGAGTTATCTCAATCTGAAGTTTTCAAATATTTTTTGGAAGGGATATTGGGTCTATTTGCCTTTGATAACAAATATCTGGAATGGCAGAGAAAAAAAAAAAGAAGATTAATCCTATGTATATAGCAGATTGTTATTTTTTTATTTTTATTTTTTTTTACTACTCAAACTGCACAAAGAGCATGAACTTTAATAATTAAAAGCAAAACAGCTTGAAATTAGAACTTGTTGACTTGACAGAATAGATCCCAAGTCTTCTGGAAGATTTTGCTTCTGCAAGGTAGGCAAATGGTGCATGGAAGAGTCTCATTTATTTCATGATGGCTTGTCACTGCAGGATGGTCATGCTGAGTATTCTCTAAAAGGACTAACTTGAAATATAAATGTCCTGTCCTTGACTTGTATTAAAACTCTTACACTTTCTGCAGTGTATCATAAATGCAAACACATTGCTTATACCTTCTGGTATCTTTGAGGTTTTTATGAAGGTATTTATAAACTGTAAAATAATAATAAAATATCTCAAATGCTGCACCTACTTTGTACTTGAACCCACTCTTGTTTTATATAACTGACTTTACTTCAAATATGGTTTTATATACAACTTTGGTTTAATATTTGCCTATAGGTTGACATGCTTTTGCCTGAATTTAACTAAAACAATCAGTAAAGTAATGCTGCGGTCAAAACCAGAGCAGTCTCTGACATCCACCACCCACAACAAATACTCATCTTCAGTTTTTTTTCCTTTGTTACATTAGTCCAAATATCTTTTACAAAAAGACTCCCTCTCCTTTGTCCCGATGTGAAATGAGGTCTGTGGTTTGTAGAGGGAAAAAAGTGAGAAATAAAGTGTCCTACTGTATTTTAATTCTTCTAATGGACTTTCAAGTCACCTTCAAAAATGGAGCATGAGTGTATTTCAAGGACAGCAATTTCCCCCACTAGCTGTATTATTCGCAACATTACAGAATCAGTAAGAGATTCTTTTGCTTTTGTTATAAACAGATATTATTGAGTTTTATTTTATGCTTCTGCTGTTAACATTAAAGTGTGAGGAGGAAACAGCAGGTTTCAGAGGAATGAAAATGAAGCGGCAACATCCGCAGAACAGCATGCTGATCTATAACCAATCTCACTTTCTGTGCAACATCAGAGGTAAGTCTTAGTGTGCAATCAATGTCTCACATGAGTCTATATTGCCTGTAGGATCCTCTAGTGGCCCTGAGTGGACAGAGCAAGAAGTGCTCACTTTAAAGCTTGTCCAAGTGCAAAAAGGCTGCTTGGGTATCTCAGACTGTCTTAAGCAGATTTCCAGGCTGACAGATTGGCAATATTCAAACCTTTTTTCCTTTAATTTTCCTGGATTCTTTTGGCTCTGTTAGCATCCTATTCCTCTGAAAAACTCTGCTAGAATAACTTAAACCTCATCTTTTACTATCAGACTAGTCATAAAGTACTTTATGTAAAAAACAAAACAAAAAACTTACAACTTGTTACTCACTCAATATCCTAGCAGGAAAGGATCCATTCCCTTTTTGTTTGTTTGTTTGCTTTTTGAAAAATCAATTTCTTTAACTGTCTGAGCATTCAAGTGGAGTCATGTCATATTGGATCTGACTTTAGAGTGTTTATCCGTTTAAACTCACTATCAAGACATCACAGACATAAACAATATTTTCTTCTGAAACATAAGGATTTATTTATTTATTTATTTATTTACAGAATGACCTGCAGAGCATGGAGGTTTTAAATTGACACACACTTTGATTTGAAAGAAAATTATGGAGGCACTTGGATTTTCATTGTAGAGGAAATGAAGTAGTTGACCTTTTTTATGCTGTTCAATGTGATCTTTACTGTGAAATAATAATGATGGCACAATGACAACACTTACTGATTTGAGCTACACAGAATAATGAGGAAAAACATGTCCTTAGACCTGATTTTTCTGTAAAAATGAGCTGGTAATCCTCACAGGATTCCTCTAGTATACAATCAATAAAATTGCAACTGATTTATTCTTTAAATACTCATTCCTCATAGAAGGCAACAAACAAGAAGTAAATAGAAGAGCAAAACATAATATGAAGTACTCTCCTAAGGATTCAATATTCAAATCAGCTTGTGGAATGAAAAAAAAAAAAATCAACAGTAAAATATAATTAAATACAAGTTAATCTTATTTAAAACTATGATGTATTTGAATTGTTTTAACTCTCCCACCATGAACACTGATAAAAATAATTGAAAGTAACCATTTCACTGTAAAACTGGAGACAGGCCAGAATCAGGCCTTTGTAAACAAACTCCAGAACCATACAGATGATTACACGTATTAGACACTGCAGTATTTTTTTCCAATAGAGATTGGTCAGATATGGAACCCTGTGCTTTGCAAAGTGCTAAAAACACACAGAGAAGAGTAGTGCTGAATGAGCAGAGAGGGAGACAACAAGAACTGACAGGTCTTTTCAGCTTCTTTTTTGTTTTCCTATTGGTCTATCAATAGGAAATGGAGAGAAATCCAATGAGTTTCCCACCTGAGAATGTTGCCGAATGCCAGACTGCTTAAAAAAATCACCAGGCTATAAGAGGTGATAGGAAAGAGTCACAAAAGGATTTCACTCTTACAATTGTTTAAGCTAATTATTAGCTTCAATTCTTAATTTGTTCCTCTTTGCCTAAATAATTCCTCCTTCTATTGCAAGGGAAAGAAGATGGAAGGCATTAAATTCTTCTTGCTTAAGTCCACTCCAAAGTTAGACTTCCCTCCAGTTTAACCAACAGTTCACAGAAACGAAGTCAAAAAGTTTGGTTTTGTGTTCCTCTTCATAAATCTTAAGGGTGTTTTTGTTTGTTTTCTTTTTTGTTTGTTTGTTTGTGTTTGCATTTTATATTTTAATAGATGAGGTATACCCCTTCAAGACAGCTTTAACGATTGTACAAAACAGCCTTGACGATGATGCTACGACGACTCGCCAAGGCAATCAGCTCCGGGTGGGCGCATTCTGCAGAAGAGCTGCAGATGGCAGAGTACAGGAGGGTTTCCTGAGCCAGGGCAGACCCAAGAGAGCACAGAGACTGGCCAGAGGTGGGCAGTTTGTGCGAGAGCAGCTGATGTGGCACAGGCAGGGCCAGCAATAACGGCGGCCACCCCCCACTCCTCCATAAGCACTCCCTGGGGTGCATGAGGGACCAGGAGCATGGCAAACGGAGTGGGCATAGTGCATCAGCCAGGACATGGCATGGCATGGCATGACATTTAAGTGCCTCTGTAAGGGCACCCTGTGAGGGAGGGCCATTTTGCTGGCTGAACAGGAGGCACCAGGTACACTTTAACCCCGCACCTAGATTTGCGCAGACCAATGACACACACCTTTCCTGTTCGTTAAGGCAGAATGGTGAGCACTCGTCTCAGGGCAAAGGCTGCAACAGTGGCTGGGTGGTCTGCACTGTCTACCCTATTGGTGATTGATGCCTCCACCCAGATGGAGCTACTGAGGGGTCAGGCTGCAGTTCAGACTTCAGACAGCTGGAAGTGCCTAGATCTTTCTCCTGGGGCAGGGAAAGGCAGCACACCAGCCTGCAAAGGGTGTGCCCTGGTGGAGGACCTGCCACACCAAGTAGTCGAGCTGCAGGAGGCAGTGAGAAAGCTGCAAAGCATCAGGGAAGCTGAGGAGGAGTTAGACAGCTGGACCTAACACACACACACACAGACAGACAGACACACACACGCAAAGCTGGGGAGGGACTCTCTTTGAAGGAGGAATAGAACACAGAAGAATGACCTTAAACTGAAAGAGGGTAGATTTAGAGTAGCTATTAGGAAGAAATTCTTTACTGTGAGAATGGTGAGGACTGGAACAGGTTGACCAGAGAAGGTGTGGATGCCCCATCCCTGGAAGTGTTCAAGGCCAGTTTGGATGGGGCTTTGAGCTATGTGATCTTGAGTAAGCTGTCCCTGCCCATGGCAGGGGGGTTGGAATTAGATGATCTTTAAGGTGTCTTCCAACCCAAACTATTCTGTGATTCTATGAACTTACATAATGACCAAATTACCAAATTTCATTTTATGTTACTAAAATGCCACATTAGCAACATTTGGTATAACTCAGAACATAGAAAATTATGTACCAACAGAAGCAAGCTTGCATTAGTGTTTGTATTTTCTCACTCTCATGTTTGTTAATCCTTTCAGAAACTGAATACCATATTGTTCATTCACAGTGCTCATAAATTACTTATTTCCTTGATATTCATTAACATTTTCTTTTTCTTTGGTGGTGGATTCATAAATAGACATCTTCATTTTTTTCCCTTTATTATCTTGCCTGTACAAGTAATTGAATAATATTAGTTACAGAAAGAATGCCATGATCTAATGTAAGAAAACAGATGGTTATTTAAAATTACTTAGTTCTAATGTTTAATGTTAAGAAACATCCTTAATAACCATAAATGTGATGGTAATTAGGCATAATTTATTCATGTATCCCTCTGAATATTTGATGACGATTTATTTGAGAAAACTAGGCTCCTCTGCATGTTATTATGTTTATATGCTACAAAGCTAAAAAGATTTTTAACTATTTATATCTATAGATTTTTATTTATTTATTTAGTAGTCTTATTCAGAAGAAAAGAATAACACTTCTGTTTTAGTTCAAAAATTTTTCTGCTGGTAAATTAATTTTGTCAAGTGGTAAAAGAACTGGGAACTTAAAAATAAATAAATAAAACTTATTTATGACAACAGAAATGGTATTCAATCTATATCTTTATATCCACAGGAATATAGAAGCTGTCTGAAAACTATTTTAGTTACATTTTAAAATAGTTAAGACAGACAAACTAGAAATGCATTTACAGTTTAAATAACTATTTTCAGTGCTATGTACAGCACTGAATAGTATCTCTTTTCTGAAAACAACAACTATACTCAATATTCAATATATAGTATTGAAACTCCTATATCAGTAATTTCAATTACTTTCCTTGAAATGCATTACCGTAAAATCTTCTCTACAATTAGACACCCCAGGTGTAAGAAATGTAATTGGACCTGTTATCCCTGTTTATATGGTTTTAATAGATATGATAAACCAAAATCAAGCTTCCTGTTCCTCCAGGTGTCCAGATGGCCCAGTATCTGAAAACCTACATTTTCAAACATACTGGAAATTTCAGCAAGAAATAAACATCTAAAGCAGTAGTTCTCTAATTCTGTTTTCACATGCCAGTAAATGTTTCTGAAAGTATATTTGTATAAATTTGCTTTATATCACAATCATTTTTAAGTTGTTAGTTCTTAGTTATCATTTAGTAGCCTCAAAGATCTCTGGTGACATTATACTATGCAGAAGGCATTTTTGTTAAACTCAACTTTCTCCTGATTTCCTTAATATATTTCACTTTTCTAAAAGAGTCTTTAATGATAACAAAGGAATGGGAATGAGTTCTTCTGCCAAAGCAAACAGTTTTACACAAAATTTGCTTTTACTACGAGGTAACCAAGGGCAAAAACACAGAAACCTTTTCTCCTCAAAGGAATTGAAGTTCAGTAATGCTCTGTAGTGCTAGAGCTCTGTTTCTCACGTAACAAGGTCTTTACTGTGTGACTCAAACAGGGCTCCAGAGCACACAAAAGAGTCAGGGAGTCCAAGTATGACTCAAGCTTAAAGTGTCAGTGGAGCCTCAGATAGATAAAATGACAATGTTGAAGGAACAAAAGAGCTAATATTGTTAGTGGGTCACAAAGAATGTCTAACATAAGAAACATTAAGATTCTGACCATTTTACTGCAGTTTCCTGCTTTACTCTTTTCAATAAAGGGAGGAGGAAGGGAACACAATAAACTGTCCAGATTTTCTGTTCTTAACTAACCCTTACTGCTTCTTGGCATCAGATTAAAAAAAATAAAGCGTAATGAAATAAGTTTACATAAGAAGCTCAAAACAACTGTCTTTCTTAGAAACAACTATTGAGAAAGTCTAGGAACACAGAAAGTAGACAAGGAAAGGGAAGAAACTTCATTCTCATACTCTATCTATCATTAGCAAAACCCCATGAAATTAGAGCAATAATTCCTTTAGATAAAGCATTAACAAGCTATCAACATCTGAAATGAGAAAGCACTATTTTTGTTTCTGTAGTATTGAGTATGAACATTATATAAAATGTATATTCAAAGAACAGAGATAACAAAAGCTGCCAGAATTCATGTTTTCATACCACTCTGTAAACTTCAAACAAACAATCAAACAAACTGCCAAGAATAGCCATCATACCAAATCAGAGGCAAATCAAATCATTGCAACCTTGTGCAGCCACGAGATGGCACACAGAATGACAGTCTGCAAAACCCATGCCAGGATGATGGGGTGCCTACACTCTCCTTAATTACAATTTCTATTGAACCATACACAATTCCTCTTTAGTCCCAGCAGTTGCACCCTCTGACATGTTAATGAAGGACAGAAGTACAATCTTAAAATGACTTGCAGAGACAGAATACAAGTATAAAGGGATGAAGAAAAAAAATAATTGCAAGAAGATTGTGAGATGCCTAAAGAGAAAGCAATGATCAATGAGGGGCTATAGTCAACCTTTCACCTCAGTCATAATGGTTTTATTATTGCATATTCTAGAGCAGCACCATTTTTGAAACAATAAAAATAAATATAAGACTGAAACTTCAGATTTATTATCTGTTGTCACAGCACTGAATAAATTATGCCTTTGGGAGCCTTAGCTCAGTGATAAAACTGTTTATTAGGAATTTAACAATTACCACAATGGGAGGGGGAAGAATGGAATATCTCAATCCACATCATAATCCCAAAAGATAATTATTTCAGATGTCGATAAAAATAATACAATATGAATGGTTTTAGTCTGAAAATACAATGACAAGATGTTCCAGAACATGCATTGCCTTTACACATAAATTGAAATGAAAAACACTTTTTTTTAATGTTTGTTGGTATGGCTTTTAACTATTAATATACACTGCCTCTGTAGCAAGAGACAGTTTCTTATGTTTCCTTACTTGTTTCTAAAGTATCAGCCATCCAAAGGATGCTATAAAAATGAAAACAGCAACCATCTGGAAGATAAAGAAATTCAGGTTTCATAGATAAGCTTGACCATCTGATAAGTTTCAAGAAAGAAATACAGGTACCAGGACTTATTTTCCTCACCTCATATGAACTCTTCCTTTGCTGATTGTGCCATACTCTGAGGTTTTGGTGCTGCTTTAAATTCTTCTCTATAAACACTGGTAAATCTGACTAAGAAGCCTGGCAAGGATTACTCCTGAATATTCTAATTACAGTGGCCTTTGTATCATCTCTCGTATTATCATTCCTCTTGCACACTGATTCAAGACAGCTGGGAGAATCTAATCCCTGTTTTCTGAAACCATCCCTTACAGGCTGCTTGCAAATGATCTGAAATTGAGAAAAGATACAGGTGGCTTAAAAATACTTAACTTTGGCACTGATTTTCTGCCAAACAGAGCTCACACAGAGCTAAGTCTCTAGGGTCACTTTCTTCATATTATCCTAAGCCAGTTGTTACAATTAGAAATATAGTAAAGCTTTTCAATAACAGCTCCTGTTTAATGGAGGTAGCATCTACCGATCTTCATTATGAACAGGAAAGAAATTAAAACTTAAATAAATAAATTGGAGGCCTAGGTAAAGAGATGAATTCTTCAATATAATTATTTAAACAAAATCTATTACCTTACTAAAATCTGCAAGATTCAAGCCAAATGAGCCAAGTCAAAATAAAGTAACTCCAAGTCAGACTAATGTCAGTTCAGTATGTGAGATGTTTACTCTTTCTTGATCATGAGAATGATGCAAGTTAACACAGAGAAATGAAGGGCCTAGTTATTTCCCACCCTTCTGAAATGAAAGTTGAAACTATCTGAAAATATTGACTTTCTTATGATATATTGAAATAAATACTAGACATTCTGAATGTTGCCACACCTATGGAATTATTGCAAAATATGTTACTTGAAAAAAAAAAAAAAAAGCCTGTCCTAAAGATTCATAAACTGGAGACTTCTTTTTTCTGTCCTTACATAAATAAAAGCATGAAATTCAAAGATGCTTTTCAAACTGTTTGAACCTTGTTCAGTCACTGGTATATAAAAACTAAAATTATAAATATGACCATCCTACACATCTGACTGAGTTTATGGCTGAATTTTTGTTTATATGACACTCAGAAAAAAAATAAAATAAAATTATGATTACTTGCCCAAATTAGCAGACCAGTTCAGTGACAGACAAAAGTAAAGAAATGGAGGCCTACCAAAATCTTTCCCAATGAATCAGGCTGTCCTTCAAACAAATGTATCACTCAGATGCTAACACCTTCCTTTGTGTTTCATTATACTAATTCTTTAGAATGGCAAATGTTTGCCAGTGAAGAAACTATTGATGTGAAAATCAAAGATGTGCTAGATTGAAAGGCATCCAGTGGTCTTATCCAGTTCATTTTACTCATTTGAAGCAAGATGTATGCCTAGGAATGTATACAACTCAGTGCATAAGAACTAGCTGGATGGTCACCCTCAAAGAGTTCTGGTCAATGGCTCGATATCTAGGTGGAGATCCGTGATGAGTAGTGTTCCTCAGGGGTCAGTCTTGGGACTGGCACTGCTTAACATCTTTGTTGGCAACATGGAGAGTGGGACTGAGTGCACCCTCAGCAAGTTTGCCAATGACACAAAGCTGTGTGGTGTGGTCGACATGCTGGAGGGAAGCAGTGCCATCCAGAGGGACCTCAATAGGCTTGAGAGGTGAGAACCTCATGAGGGTCAACAAGGCCAAGTGCAAGGTTCTACACCTAGGTCAGGGCAATCCCAAGCACAAATACAGGCTGGGTGGAGAATGGATTGAGAGCAGCCCTGAGGAGAAGGACTTGGGGTTGTTGCTTGATGAGAAGCTCAGTGTGAGCCAGCGATGTTCATTAGCAGCTGTCCTGGTTTTGGCTAGAATAGAGTTAATTTTCCTCCGAGTAGCTGGTATGGTGCTGTATGGGCCTTAGGATGAGAATAATGTTGATATCACACTGATGTTTTAATTGTTGCAGAGCAGTGCTTACACTAAGCCAAGGACTTTTCAGCTTCTCACACCGCCCTGCCTGCAGGCAGGCTGGGGGTGCAGCAGGAGGTGGGAGGGGACAGACCCAGGACAGCTGACCCCAACTGGCCAAAGGGAGAATCCATACCATATGGCATCATGCTGAACAATTATACGGGGTGGCTAGCTGGGGTGCGGGGACCGGTTGCTCAGGGATAGGCTGGGCACTGGTCAGCGGGTGGTGAACAATTGTATTGTGCATCACTAGTTTTGTACACACTATTAGTAGTTGTGCTATTATCATTATTATTATTATTATCCTTTCTTTTCTGTCCTAATAAACTGCTTTATCTCAACCCACCGGATTTCTTTTTTTTTTCCTGATTCTCTCCCCCATCCCAGAAAGGGAGTTGGGAGCATGAGCAAATGGCTGTGTGGTGTTTAGCTGCCAGCCGGGTTAAACCACAGCAGCAGCCCAGAAAGCCAACCATATCCTGGGCTGCATCAAAAGAAGCGTAGTCAGCAGGCCGAAGGAGATGATTCACTCCTTCTCCTCTGCTCTTGGAGGCCCCATCTGGATTACTGCATTCAGCTTTGGGGCCCCCAGCACGAGAAGGACATGGGCTTGTTGGAGAAAGTCCAGAGGAGGGCCATGAAGATGACCAGAGAACTGGGGCACCTCTCCTATGAAGACAGGCTGTGAGAGTCGGGGTTGTTCAGCCTGGAGAAAAGAAGGCTCTGGGGAGACCTTATAATGGCTTTCCAATACCTAAAGGGGGTCTACAAAAAGCTTGGGAGGCGCTCTGTCAGGTGTGTAGTAATAAGACAAGGGGTAATGGCTTTACACTGAAAGAGGGTAGATTTAGATTAACTATTAGGAAGAAATTCTTTACTGTGAGGATGGTGAGGTACTGGAACAGGTTGTCCAGAGAAGTTGTGGATGCCCCATCCTTGGAAGTATTTAAGGCTAACAGTTACTGTTGACTTTTCATCTGTTACAATAATCTCCTCTTCTCTTCATTAGTTTATACCCAGGATTAACTTGCATCTGGAAATCAAATTAAATTGTATGGACCACTGACATTAAACCTAAGTTCAGTGGAGATATTGGTAATGGATATTAAACACGTCTGATCAATCATCTTGATATGTAATATCACATAAACATCTACGAAAATCAATTAAATGAGATAGTGAAGACTCAAATTTTGGCACCATCAAACAAAGCACCAAAACCAGAACATCTTACAGCTAGTTTATCTGAAAGGCATTTCTGAGACTTTTCTTAGGACTAATGTTACTTGAAATAATTAGTGTATGTAACGGATGGGTTGTAACTCTTTCCCCTAAAATTATTAATGCCAATACAGTGACAAGCATTGGTGCTGAGAAGATTGCCATTTTAAGGTTATGTTTGCCCGTTTCCTTCTTTTCTGATATGTTTTGCACATCGTTACTGTGATCTCTCTAAACTGGATAATATGATGAATTAGTAAGGCAATATTCCGTGCCTGTGGGTGCATAATGATACATCTGCTGATTGGATGTGTTTTTCTTTTTCTGTATTTTTATTATTTTTTTTTTATTAAGAGAAAAGTGGACTAGCTACAAGTTTTTCTTCAGCACATTAGCTGCTCTTTCAGCATCTGTTTATAACTCAATTCACATTCAATTACTAACCTATGGATGAGAATTTCCTTGCATACACAGTATCAGTGGAAGTTTGCTTGCTTGTGTATACCTGAGCAAACACATTTGGAATATTAAACACCCGCTAATTACAGACAGCTTTCTAAAATCAACTTGTGCATCTACTTATAAGGGTAAATTACAAATTCCTCTCCAGCTGGACAACAGAACTGGTTCAAGGATTTTGTTTACAGCAGAGACATCATAGCTATGTTCATCTGGAAGCATTTTGTATATAGGGATGTCTTTAGATAGGATAACTGGCCAGGGTGCATGAGCATTCACAACTTTATAGAATGTCTATATATCCATTTATTTTCACTGTCAAGCTGTATTTCTTTTATCTCAGTGCTCTTCCCAGAAGGAGGCATATTCTTAGAAAGTAACAGCAAAATGTCAGCTTGCACTGAGGCACCATTCACTATGCATAGATTTTGAGGAATAGCAATATTTTACGATGTTGCCTTTTAATAAACTACTGCTGTCCACTGAGTGCATATTAAATCAACAGAATTCTAACTGAAGAAGACTAATTTTTCAAAGAAGCTTCTAGGACTAACATTGGTATATTTTTCTGCCTTATAAAAAGAATTTGGCATGAATCAAAAGTCAAATTACTTTTCAAAAGAAAAGTATTTATAGATTTGTTCTATGTTAAAACTACATTAGTATCTTTATCATTATTTTATTTCACAATTTACTCATTTCCCTGCTCCTAGTCATGCATTGCTGAATGCTTTTGCTAAACTAAGAAAAATAAAATCTGTAGCTTTATTTCCTTTGCAAATACATTTCAGGAAAATAATTTCTTAAAAGTAGAATGGTTACAAATGTTTTTATAGTACATTTTTTATCCAAGCAGCATATATACCCAATGGAATACTGGGCTTATCAAAAAGTATTTTGCAGCGTTTTTATGACATTTGACAAGAATGAAAAAAATGATTTTACAGGAGAAAAAAAAAAAAAAAAGACGTGTTTCTCAGAATAAATCCAAAAAGAACAGCAAAAAAAATCACTTACTGGCATTAATTTCCAGGAGCAAAATGTTTCCTATCTCCACAGTGAAATGATAGCAGAAGAACAATGGTTCTGTTGCCCACAGTTCCAGCTTCAGATCGCTAAGGAGTGTTCTCCAGAATCCTAAAAATTTCTGGTCTTATTTGTCTCCTCTCGTTCTCTTGTTACCTCTCACTACTTACTTGCTGCTTATAGCATGGATAGCAAATGAAAATAAAAATTAAAAATCAGAGTTTCTAGCGAAGATGGAGAAAATTTGAAGTGGTGCCTTAACTTTTGGGAACAAAAGTAAATGACATAGATTAATGCATAAAGACACATAACCAAGGTGTACATAAATTGATGGATGAATTAAAATGCTAAAATTAGAAGATGGGACAAAGATAGATAATCTGTCTTTTTCATAATACATCAACATTTGCTCATGATCAGAAATTTCTTAAAGCCCATTTTAGCACAAGCTTCGGACTTGACTTAGTAACAAAGCTTCTGAATAGGGGGGATATAGCAAAAATATCTGATCAGTCTTGAACAGAACAGCACAATTGGATGTTACTATCATTAAACTGCAACACTGCTTTGAAGCTGAAACAGAACCTCCTGTCCGTTACTCAATAAATTTCTAAACGATAGGTTCAATAAAAATATATCCAGTTTCTGCACTACAGAATCTCACAAGGCCACAAAAGCTGTATATATTTTATTGAGTTCTGCCTGAAGCACAGATTTGTAAATGAGAAATTATCTGTTCTTGAAACACAGCAAGAAGATATCATTTTATTCTTCAAAGTTGATTGTATTCCCCCATCCACTCTTTTTTTTTTTCCCTTTTACTCTACTAAACAGACAAATAGCAGAAGATAGTGAAGATTTTTATAGCTGTTTAAAATACTGCTCTACATATCACAAAAATGCAGACGGTTTTTAAAAAGTGATCAGTGCCATGGGATATTGTTACTGTAAGGCCAGTCTTTATAATGTTCTTGTTATGATTTTAAGTAGCTAAGATTATTGTGCACAGCACTTACTCAGTTAGTGAAGCATGAATACAAAGATTGTCGCTGAGATAATAAAAAAGCATCTAGGAAATGCTTTGTGTTGGTACCCTAATATTTCTTTGTGATACATATGTTATATTTATGCAAATGTACACACATGCACACTGGAAAGCAGTCAAGGTTCCTCTCCATTTTGAATAAAAGTATATTACAATTATTTGTTTAGTCTTCAATAACTCACTGCTTTGGAGTCAGTGGATAACATCCATTTAGAAAAGCTATGATAAATCTGCAAGAAATACTTGACAGAAGTCATTACACCTTAACTACTAATATAAGACTTCACCTTTCGAGAAAATTGGGAGAGGAAAAAAGAAATCCTCTAATGAAATTTGCATGCACTTTCCACAAAGAAAAGAAGAGGTCCAGGGTTACTAAACCAGGGTGGATTCTGTTTCTTCCTAAGCCCAGAAAGCAATGCTGCAGCCAGAGATTTCTGCATGTCCTCTAACATCGCCCAGCTTGGGGCTGTATAATTCAGAGAAGCAAACCAGCAGACTGGTGCCTCCCTGTGGAAACCTTACTGTATTTTCCCAGACAAATATCAGGCTGATCCAGCCATCAAAGGCAATGCTTTTGACTGATGTCTGAGTCGAAGACAACAAACAAACAAATCTAAAATAAATTTAATGGAGCAAATATAAAAGGATCAAAGACATAGAGGAAAGGAAGTGTGTGCAACAGTAGCACACTTTTAGAGTTAAGCTGACAAACAAAGAGAATCAAAGACAGGGAGAGAACATGATTTCCTACTTCCAAAATTTAGACGTAAGCATGGGACATAAAAAAAGACATCAAGGCATAAATCTGGTTCATTTCTCCATCACCACCATGAGGGTACTGGCAGTAAAACCAGCAACAAACCGCACTACACACCCTGATAGTGTTCAGGCTGACTGTGGGCAAAAGCTGTGATCCTAAAAAAACTCAGCCACTACCAACTAAATGTTCCACTGGGATGTCCTGCTGAGAAGTCAGTCTCTCCAGTTTTCCACAAACGTCACCCATTATTGTGGGGTTATGAAGCTGCTCAGTTCTTTCCCAGCCCAGTTACGAAGCCATATGTTTGATATGCACGTTCTATGAGGAATAACATCAAAGAGATGATAAAGGTGTATAGTGTTTATTTAGTGACTATGTTTGAAAAGGTGGGTGGGTAGGAACAGAAGAGGATGTGAATGTAGTCATTGCACCATTTAGGCTTGACCAAAACACGAATTGTTTAAGAACCGAATTCTCCTCGTTCAGGAGGTTCAAAGCAGAGGTGAACTGACTTCTGCTTTTAATGATTTGAGCCAGCCACTGCTGATGAAAGCACAGCTTTTGCTCCAGTTAATGCCATTAAGTTAAAAATCAGATGCTACAGGGATAAACTAATCCCCGATCTCTATTTATCTCCAGACTAATACCAATGGAGAGCAAATATCAGTATTTTTATATTAGCATTATTATCATTTATAACAGATAACCTCAGTCTCTAAAACTCATTGCAACTGTACTCTGCCAAGTTCTGCAGCTTGGATTTTCCTTACCTTACCAGTAACTAACCATTTAGACTTTTAAAGTAACATACACAATTAAGTTGCAGTAAAAACAATTTGCAAATACATTATAACAGTAGGCAATTGAAAATAACTTCTTGGCGATTTAGTGTGTTTTTACAGTAAGAATAGTGTTTAACAAGTCTTAGGACAATATCAGTTTGTCATAATCAGTAAATTGCATACCTGTCACTGAATTTTACATAAAGACTTCAGAAGAGGTAACTTACAACTATTAACTTGAGTAATTCTTCCACAGTTTAATGAATAGGAAAACTCTCACATTATTTTTAAAATAGCAGCTACATATAGTAGCTTTCCAAAACAATCTAAAATGAAGTAACTGCAGCTTGCCTTCCTGTGAACATCAGACAAAGGTAGGATTCTTCATTGGACACACCAACAGGAGAAACCCACCAGAGTAGAGCTTTAAATTACTCATTAACACCAAACAGGAAAGGTAGAAATAGAATAGAAATGGAATAGAAATAGCCAGTCCCCCTACCCTGGCCAGCCACCCCATATAATTGTTCAGCATGACGCCATATGATATGGATTCTCCCTTTGGCCAGTTGGGGTCAGCTGTCCTGGGTCTGTCCCCTCCCAGCTCCTGCTGCACCCCCAGCCTGCCTGCTGGCAGGGCAGTGTGAGAAGCTGAAAAGTCCTTGGCTTAGTGTAAGCACTGCTCTGCAACAATTAAAACATCAGTGTGATATCAACATTATTTTCATCCTAAAGCCCAAACACAGCACCATACCAGCTACTCGGAGGAAAATTAACTCTATTCTAGCCAAAACCAGGACAGCTGCTAATGAACATCGCTGGCTCACACTGAGCTTCTCATCAAGCAACAACCCCAAGTCCTTCTCCTCAGGGCTGCTCTCAATCCATTCTCCACCCAGCCTGTATTTGTGCTTGGGATTGCCCTGACCTAGGTGTAGAACCTTGCACTTGGCCTTGTTGACCCTCATGAGGTTCTCACCTCTCAAGCCTATTGAGGTCCCTCTGGATGGCACTGCTTCCCTCCAGCATGTCGACCACACCACACAGCTTTGTGTCATTGGCAAACTTGCTGAGGGTACACTCAGTCCCACTCTCCTTGTTGCCAAACACTGATCTCCACCTAGACATCGAGCCATTGACCGCGACTCTTTGAGTGTGACCATCCAGCCAATTCCTTACCCACCAAGTGGTCCATCCATCAGATCCATCTCTCTCCAACTTAGAGACAAGGATACTGGGGGGGACAATGTCAAATGTCACAAGTCCAGGTAGATGATGTCAGTTGTTCTTCTCCTATCCACCAATGCTGTAGCTCCGTCGTCAAAGGCCACCACGTTTGTCAGGCATGACAAGCCCTTAGTGAAGCCATGTTGGCTGTCACCAATCACCTCCTTACTTTCCATGTTCCTTAGCACTGTTTCCAGATCTGCTCCATGATCTCGCCAGGCACAGAAGTGAGACTGACTGGCCTGGATTTGCCTGGGTCTTCCTTTTTTCCCCTTTTAAATACGGGGGTTATGTTCCACCTCTTCCAGTCAGTGGGAACTTCACCGGACTGCCACAACTTCTCAGATATGATGGACAGTGACTTAGCAACTACTTCATCTGCTAATTCCCTCAGGATCTGTGGATGTATCCCATCAGGTCCCATGGATTTGTGTACTTTCAAGTTCCTTTGATGGTCTTGAACCTGATCACCTCCTACAGTGGGTGGTTCTTCATTCTTCTAGTTCCTGCCTTTCCCTTCTGGGACTTGGGCTATGTGACTAGAGCTCTTGCTGGTGGAGACTGAGGCAAAAAAGTCATTGCTCTTCTTTCCTTAGAAAGAGCCCTTCTACAGGACTGCTTATCCCTTTGTGACCTTAGGGACAGTTACAAGCCACAGGTCCTAAGGGGAGTATTGGACAGCTCTGTAATCCACAGATCCTGTCAGCTGAAGGCTAGGAAAATCAGAAAATCGATGCAGAGAAAACCTTCTACCAAGACAGGGAGGTATCTCATGAGTTCCTTTCCTCTGTTCCTCCAGAACATGTGGAACTAATACTCTTTTTGAATGAATTTGCTAAGAATATCTATGTATTGCAATGATTCTTCAGTAAATTCCACTTTCCCTGAAATGGTAGCCAGAAATTAGCAAAGTTCCAATACTTGCACTACTTGAAACTTTAAAAGTAAATAATAATGCCATGTTGAGTAGCGAGAAGGGACAACAACCAAGTTGATGGAAAGCAACAAAGCTTCAAGTAAAAAAGGGAGTCAGAGTCTTGCACACAAAATTAATTTTACACTTTTTTAGGAACAGTTCAAAACATAAAATTTAAGATTGTCTTTAAAAGAATATTGATTTCTTATTAAACAATTAAACTGCTAAGGAGTAAATCACAACGAAGAGAGTGAGAAGAGAACTGCCAATTACCAGAGAAGTGTAACCTGAAGAGAGAATTAGGTGTCATATTCATACTTATTTTGCACACCTGTTATATACTATGCAGAATCTAGTGGTCATTAATTCGTCTGCAGTACCACCATTCAAATATCTGAAACCAAACCAAACATTTCAAAAAATATTTAGGTTAAATTCTCATTATGTATACATATATATATACTGCTTACCTAATTTGCCTTCAGTTTCATGAGCTTTTAAGGTTCAAATTTTCAAGCTCTCTTTACCATCTTGACGTCCAGAATTTTAACTGATAAGTTTTTTCTCCTTCAAGGAGGTATTATGTTGAAATGTTTGAGACACTAAAAGAATGAAACAATGTTTGTCATGAAACTGGAACCAGCTCTAGGGAAAATGAACACAGTAGGAGATGAATGAATTCTGACTGCTCGTTTGATTGGTACTTCTCTTTTTGTTGTTGTAGTTTGTTTTGTTTCTTTTTCTTTTTTTTTGACTCACGATTTTCATATCATTTTCATTTCATCTTAATTCTATAAAATGTACAATTCATACTACATAATACTTTGATGAAATGCAATACCATCTAAATGGAAATAATAGAAAAAAAAAAGTGAGAGTATCATAGGTTCCCATGACTTCAGGAGCTGACAATTTAGTATTACCAAGTGGATGGTAATAATTACATAACTAGCTAATTCTAATTCTGGTCCCTCAGTTTAGTCCTCCGTTTCACACTGATCTCCAAGTTGTCATCATCTTTACTTTGCATGGTCAGATGAAGACATAACAGTGGTAAGTACCATCAGAAATGCTATTTGTATACAGTAAAAATTAATTACAATTACTGTGGGAACTGCAACTTTGATTAAACATTACATGGTTTGATAAAGCTAAATAGTCCTGTTAGGTATTTGATGCTGAGTTTTTAACACTATATTTCCTTCTCTTTTTACTTTGACTAAAGCATTTCCATGGTTCTTTTTTCAATCAGATTTTTTAAAGATTTTATGATATTAAGAAACAAGCTGAAGTTCTGCTGATTGTTTTGTACCTGTTAATGTGCCCATAAGGAAAGAGTACTATTTTTATAAGTCATATATCTTTCTAATTTCACATAATGAAGGTGTTGTGAATGCTGAATTGCCGATGATGAATAAAAGTGCTTCAGAACAAATATGTGTATGTTTTGAACATAAATAAACACAAGAAATTAGGACTAAAATAAAATTATATATAAAGCTAAAATTTTCAAGTGTATTGTCAATTTTCTGTGTTGCATGTCTACCTTTTGCTGATTTCTTTTGCCTTCAAATTTCATTTAAAATAATTCATCCTATTTCTAGGGAATAAAAAAACAGTGTTTTGTACTATGCTGGAAAGCTTTCATATATATCCGGGTATCAAGAATTGGCTGAATTACTTTTAGGAATGCAAGGGCAAGTTAGATTGGATTCATAAGCTGTGTGGCTAAACATCACATATCATCAAAGACTATAAACTCATAAGCACTGCTTCTTAAACAGCAGTATAGAGGATTAATATGAACCAATCAGGGGACATTTAAAAATACATTTTATTCTGCTTTTCCCACACCCTTAACTTTGCTCTACTTTTGGGATGCAGTTTGCCCTCCCAGGGGAATTTGGACAGACTGAGCAATCATCATGCAAATTGGTGATGAGAAGTTTCTGTTAATTGGTGATAGTTCAAGTAAAAGTCCCCCTCCCACCACACTCCCTTCTAAAGTTGCAGTCCTGCCCTGCCTCTGCAGCATTCTTTCCTGAACGCTGACTAATACTACTATACCTACCCAATGAAATGGGGTATAGAAGTGATCATTGCTCAAAACTAGCCAGATTTATTCATTTATGTATTTATTTATTATGCAGACCTACACTGCTCGTTCTAGGTAGAGGGACAGTTTATTCCAATTTAAATGTATACAAAGCTATGTCCTTAGAATTGCCTTTCAGAGAAGCAAAAATCACATTTCAAATGGTGCTTAACCAGGCTTTAATTAGGTGTGAAAGTCTGAGCTAATCTATTAATAATGAAGTTGCCAACTAAAAATTTAAAGAAGCAAAGATCAAATAAAGATGAAACAGACAAACTCATTTTTTATTCTTGCATTTTTATTTGGTTGAGTATTTTATGTCGTGTAGACTTTTTAGGTTTACAGGAAAGATAACCTCCTACTGTTTTGGGAAAGCTGTTCAACTGGACCAAAGGTGTCCACTGAGATATTTCCAATTAAGGAGATAATATAGAATTGCATTTTCAGATGGTTATTCTGAGATGCAGTCATATATATGGAAATGTTTTTCACAGGGAATACCTAGTTCTCCATAGTTTATGAGAAATTTATTCATTAATAGATGTACAAGAGGATAAATGTGTAAGCGAAGATTCCTCATAGGGTTGTATTCCCATTCCAAAGGCAGAAGTGAGAATCAAGATAATACTTCATAATTCAAGGTATAAGGATACTTTCCTTTCTGGCTTTTTATTTTTCATGTTTGGAGAAGAATGTTTGGACACGTTCATAACAAAACACCAAATGACAAAGCGTGTGCATAAGGGCATAATTTATGGGTTGCTTTGTAAGAGCAAGAGTTGGTCAGAATTATTTGGACTAAATCCTTCCCAGCTCTTCCTTGCAGTGAAAGTGGTGAAAATTAGATAGACAATAATACAAATGATTTTTGGTTTGTTGCTCATTTTCCTCTCCCAAGAGTAATTTCCCTGCATGATTCTTATTTCCCATTTTTTATCCCCTTTCATACACAAGAGATAGAAGGAAAATGCAAAAACAAAAGAACTGGAAACAATATATTATGCACTATGCATATATTCAAATGCATTGTGTTAAAATTATATGTAAAAAAGAAAAAAGGAAGTGAACAAAATTTATAAAAGTTTCAAAGCAAAAAAATTATTTTCTGTTTCTCTTCAAATTGTCTACAGATATATTTGATAATGTCTTCAGTTACAAGATTTCCAAATAAATTTACACATTAGTGTCTCATTTATATTTGTATCACAGGCATGCTCTTATTGTGTGGTGTAATGGCTAAGTTTAGTCTCACTTTGTAACATAAGGTTGTTCTAATATTCTTGATTTTTCAAAGATGGTAGTAAAATATTTCATTATCATATTACAGAAGACACAAGAATTCCATGGTTTCCTAGTTTTACATTTTCCTTCATTACAAATAAATCAGTTCTGACAGCAACTGGTCCCAACTGAAGTTTTGATTTGATCTGCTTAAATTTTTGGGGGGATATACATGATGTTTTCCTTCTCCTCTCCTCTTTTTTTTTTTTTCCTTTCCCCTATACCCCTATAGTTAGATATGTGACTAGTTATCAACAACTAGAAATACAATGGATTATGAGGTCCTTCCAGGAGTCATTTTAGTAGTTTCTTTGGGTTTGTCTAACTAAAAATGATAATACATTTTGAAAGTTTAAAATAACTTCAACAGTAAGTGATATAAAGTCAATGAAAGTGGCAGCCTGTTTTAAGATACTGTGGTGATATAACTTGTACAGATCCGAGTACAAATTAATAAGGTGTTGTTTTGTTTAGTTTTAAAGTATTTAGTTATCTAAAAATAAAATTAAATGCTTGAGTGTGTTTTTGAAAGTATGTGCTTGCCTCACACATTGGAAGGTTGACTTAATTCTTAAGATATAGTATCAAAGACAACAGAAGCACTTACATATTCTGGATAACTACACTCTGTAGGAAGAACACTACTCCTCAGGGATTGCAACTCATATAAAATGTCCCAATCTAATTATGACCTCTCCTTATGCAAATCTGGTGGTGATAAATTAAAAGCTTATTTTCTCATGTACTGTGACAGAGAGCTGCAGAAAAACATGTACGTGCTCATATGAAAATGTTCCCAACTAAAGAGTCTACAGCTTACTTTTCAGTAATCAGGAATAACCTAACTGTAAAGAGAAATCCAAAAGCACAGACAATACTGTGACAAAAATATGGACACAAGTTGGATGTCAGTCACTCTGTACTTCATAGGCCGAATACCTCAGCAACCTAGATGGAAAGAAATGGAGGAATAATGCAATGAGGGAGTGCACCAATGCATTTTCATTCACTTGAGGAACCAAAAACACTGTTATAAATACCACAGTGCTTTTTAAAATCATGTTTACCTCTCAAAACATCCTTAAAGGATATTGTTATCCTGATTTTCCAGATAAGAAAACTTTAGTTTTCCCACAGGATAGTAAGAAAGAAAAGCAAATGCTATATTAATTCATTATTTTTATTCAAGTTATGGGGTTCTGTCCTCTTTTAAGCCAAAAGGCATATTCCTTTTTTACATTGAGTAAAAATTGAGTACATTGAGGCACAGTGAGTATTACATATTTGCTCTGATCAGAAATCACCTCAGTGAAAAATTGCATAATAATAATTTCAGCAGAAAAAATCCTCCTGGCTCTTTCTGTGTCTTTGGCTTATATCAAAGCCTGCAAGGTGTTGTAGATGCACACAGAAGCCTCATAATTATGTCTCTGTTAAATGGAATTCTAAAGAGAGTTCATCAGGGATGTTTAGAAATTAACTAATCCACAAGATAGGCTTCTGAATCTGTTTACCATCCAAACATGAATAAAAACATTAAACAGATGATGGTAAATTGCAGCAACTGTTAAGTACAATTGTAAACAGTGAAAGGAACAAAGAGTGGAAGCAGCAGGGCCCCACATTCATGGGGGGAAGACCAACTTGTGCTATACCCTTTCAACCAAAAATAGGTGTTTTAAAGTTACCAGACTAGAAATTGTTCTCCTCCTCTGTCAGCTCTCCCATACTAGACTGGAAAAGTAGACAGAAAAGTATCTTTCAGCACAATGTTTACATAATATGGCTATTTTCATGCCCCTTCTCCTCAGAAGTAGTTCAGATGCTCCTGAGTGTTAGTAAAGAAGCAGGCCTAAAGAAACATCTACTGCTGCACTCTGAGCTTTATAAGGCTTAGCTTTATTATTACTTCTTCTTTGCACTTCTTTAACCCTTCTCCATATGGAGGTACAGAAAGGTAACACTAACATTTGAACATATTTTATAGCTACAGTTCATCTTTTTTTTTTTTTCTTTTTTTTTTCTCTGCGCTTGAGAGAAAAACAATTGCTACTGCAGGAGCATTAGTGTCCAAAGTAGGTTCCTCCCAAATGTAAATGTTTAAATATTGCCACAGTTCTATATGGTAAAATGGATTGTGTCTGCACATCATGCTACAACCACACGACCACCACCCTGAGGCTTGCCACAGGGTGCTGCTCAATGTCCAGCAGTGCCTGCTAGCAAAGTACTTTCTCTCCAATCTGCCTTTCTCCCTGAGGCCCCTGCTTGTTGGTACTACAACAAAAAGCTGTTAGGAGTTAGACCCAAGCACCAAGAAAGACAAAATCACTGTATTGTGTGTTGATGGTGGTGGGGGGCTGCAGGTGTGTGGCCTTTGTTAGAAGAGGTTGAAATGCAAGCAACTTGTATAACTCCTGCTATACCCTTGAAAAGACTAGCATATCCAAAGTTTTTTGGTATGGTAAGGACATCGAAGAAACAAACAAACATAGGTACAACCACTTCCATAGATTTACAAAGTTACACACACACACACAAACTATACAAGCTAGAAAACATAGTTTATCTCATTAGCAAAATGCCTCGACTCAGATATTCCATTAAATGTGAGTTGTTTCCCTTTAAAGTACTGCTGCTCTCTTACTGTTTATTTAAAGCAGCTACCGCTTCCTCTTTGGGAAACAGGACTGCAAAAGGTACTAGAACACCCATCTAAATCCCAATGGTGGTTTTCAAAAAGGAAGCAAACAAACAAAGAAAAACATGGTTTTGGTGCTTGGAAAAAGATTGAAGAACTGTCCTTTACTTGAATACATGAACACCAGCAATGTAGGCAACACAGAGAGAGAGGAGGAAATCAGCCCTGTTTTCTCAGAGGAATTCTTCCTGAAATTGGTAGAATTTTTCAGCACAGGGAAAATGGGTATTTGCTCTGGTACTGTTCATTAATTTCAAGCTGGACTGAAGGATTTAAGTCTAAAATTTGCCAGAAACACTGATAACAACACCAAAAGAAAATTCATAAGTCAAAAGTATAAACCAGACCAAGCCCATATATTTTATAGTGGGTGGGGTTAAAGACGCATTAAAAAGTGCAGGGGAGGAGAAAAAGAGGGAAGTGGTGGTTATAATGAATCTTTTTCCTTACCTTGGCTATGTGAAACAAGAACATATATGATGCATTTTGAGATTTCTTGCTAGAGGAAAACAGAGAAAAGAGCTCAAATTAGTCTGAGAGGAGAGTTGCGTCTTAAATTATTTTTTTAGAGTAAAATTTATGAATAAGCCTTGGAGTAGGAAATGGAAGATAGGATTCTTCTGCCCAGTTATGTATAACTGTGGTGTCATAACCTCCCTTTTTTCCTTTTCATAGTTTTCCTCTTTCTCTCAATATTAAAGACATTGCAGAAATCATCTTACCTCAAAATAGCCACAATCCACCCAACAGGGAGATGAGAATTTCCTCAGGCAGAAAATGGAGCTGAACTCTGTCTCTTACAATTGTGTACAAAAACATTATGCATGGCTATTGTATGAGCAGAGAAAGTAGCAAGAAATATTCATTCTCTCTTAAACGACCTGTACCCTCTAGTAATGACTACTGTGTTAAGATCCATGAGGCAGAAAGTGGCAAGGGAGGAAAATAACCTGTTTCTGGATAGTGACTCTTTTAAGCATGAACTAGAATACTCTATCCTATCAAAACTGAAGCCTTTTTAGGCATGAACAGAAGCAGTCTTCTATGTGCTTGTGGAAAATTGAGATAAAAAGTATGACAGTATTAAAAGAGTGAGGCTAGGCTACAGCTCACTCTTTTGAAAATGTTTAAGGTTGCAAATTTTTTTTTATTATTTTTTATTTTTGTCTCTGGCTTTAATGGCTTCGAAATATGTGATGTGCTTTAATCGTACTGACTCTAGCTTCCAAGTCTTGATCCAGAGGTCTTCCAAAGTTTTAGAGGTTAGTATTTGTATCAAATTTTAATCCTAAAGTTTGTTACCTGAGCCCTGGATACTATACTCCTAAAGCAATTATGAAAGTGAATACTGAAATCCTAAGGCATTTGGATTTCTTCTACTGACAGATGGGTGCATAGGCATCCATGAGATGGACAGGACAGTGGAAGAAAAGGATGTTTAGCTAATATACTACTGCTTTCAAAATAAGTCCTATACCACACCTGCATTGTGCAAGGGACTGCTTTTTGAAGACCTCCACCTTTCTGTCAATTCACTTATTATATCCACATAATAATAAATGGAGAAAATATCAAATCCTGACCAGAAATCCATCTCCTTGCACCTATACTGCTCCTCAGACCTAGAAAAAGTGTGGTTGTTGCTAGACTCTGGAATAGACATGCCTTTGATTTCAGTTTCAAAAAAAGCTTAAGCTGCTTTTAAGCTTCTACATCCACTGCAAAGTATCAGATAAAGCAAAATTGCTTGATCAATGAGTAGAAACAAACATCTCTCAAAATATGGAGGGGAAACAGGCATGGATGGGAGTAAACAAGGCCATTTTTATTTTTTTATATACAGTAATGCCAAAAGGCTATGTTCCTTGACTGCTCTGAGGATTTTTCTTATTCTTATCTATACAGTACCCCCTGGTTCTGGTTAGGGAAGGACTCTGGAGAAAATTGAAAATGTCCCAGGAAAGAAAAAGTTGATTCTTCATATGTGTATGTATAGATGTTGGGGGTGGAGAAGGTTATCTCAATAAAAATCTTGCTTTAATGAAAAACAAACTATCAAAAAAAAGTTATGCAACTTTTAGTTATACTGTATGACCAAAAAATAAAAACAGAACAAAACAAAACAAAAACACCACCAACCACCATTCTAAATATTTCCATTCAAAACCAGCTAAGCATACCAGACAAAAATAACTACCTTGCTTCTCCAGGACAAGGACTCACTACAACTGGAGTACTACGCTGAAGTTGGATGAGATAATGCAGTCATTAACATTGTGTATGTAAAAAATAATGAGAAATCTTTCAAACCGACAATCATTTTTATAAGTAATGCTCTTCAGAGAGATTGCTATTCCTGGTGTTTCTACAGAGTACAGTCAGCCTCTTCACTTTATGGTCTATTGACAATCTTCAAGTTGCTGCCAAGATAAGTTGATTCCTCTCATGTTTTAGGTTTGTTTGTTTTTCTAAAGACTTTTTTAATGGACAAGGTTTGGAAAGAAAGCAGCTGTCAGTTAAATTTTTTGGCAGAGACATTTTCTGGGCATTGCAGTCAAATCTGTCTAAGAACTGATAGGCCAAGGTCAAACCATAGTAATACAGTAATCTTTGAAAAGTAAATAATGAATATTTTCAAGTATTTTGACAGTAAAACAACTTTTCCAGCTTAAGGGCTATGGAGATATAGTGTATACAAATTTATTTATATATGCATTAAGAGCTGGAAACAATTGTAGCTTTTAGCTCTAATGTCCATGGGATCGTTGCTGGAATGTAAGCTTTATACTATTACATCCTCATTTCTATAGGAACTAGGGAAAATCTGGAGTGCAGGTTTTAGGAAAGAACTTATTTTTCAAAACTTTGGGGAACAGTGCATCTTGTGATAAAGAGGAAAGCGATAGAAATAGAGTGGTAAGTAGATTTGATAGATTCACAGCTTACACCACTGTAAAAAATGATTTACGAATTGAAAGGATTGTGGGTTAAGTGCAGATAGGAATGAAATCTTTAGAACATACAGATCCCAAATGGCTATACGGTAGGTAAACATGAGGCATAAGAACAAATCAATGGATGGGTAGTTCTGTCCTTCATCTGTCCATGATTCTTTGGGGAATTATTATTATTATTGTTGGTTCTGTTGTCCTCCCAGAAGAACCACATAAGGTAATGCTGATTACTAATGAGACCTGCAAAAAGAAATGCATGGGAGATGAGTTCCTATCTGTCCGTTCCTGCCTGGGGCTACTCTTCCTTGCGATCTATTAGTCTGCCTACTAGACAGAGTAGTGAGGACAAAGATGATGAATACGGTCCAAAACTTCTGTTACCAGATATAAGGTTTAAATTTAATTCCTGCCTAATCTCAAAAGCAAAAGTACCATTTTTTCAACACAGGTTGGTTAATTTTAGTATCCAGATGGAAGAAAGGGTAGCAACTTCTCTGTTTTCTGCTATAACCAATACTAAACAGATCCCAGATGGGAGAAAGGAGAAAAACAACAAGATAATGCCTTGGCAGTTAGTCAAATCTAGAAAATGACAGAATAATGTCTAGCCAGCTTTAGAAGAGAGAGAACTATTCTCAGGGTACTGTGAGACATCTTTTTATTACAGAAAATATGTATTTACAAGGATTAAATGCAAAGTAATGTACTTGTTTTCTCTCCAGATTTGGGCGGAATTGGGCTTTTTACCATGCTTGTATGCAAAATATATATCAAACAAGTGTCTTCTCTTAAGTTTGATCCTGAGAGCTCATAAGAAACACAAATTATGCAATTCTTAATGCATATTTAAAGAAATAGTCACAAATATTCATGTGGATATTAAAATCAGCATTGTGGCTTGGTATTCAGACTTTAGAGATATTTGAAGACTTTGGATGTTGAAATTCTACGCACATTTACAGCACTTAAGTATTTCACCTAGCATCACTGTCTGAAGATCTTATGGCTGCAAAGAGTTATTAGATGTATAGTTACAGTCAATGGTCACAATGGTATTACAGATCTGCATTTGTCCTTTTATATTTCTGTTTTCTTAAAATTACCCAGCACTAGAAAAAATGCTCTTAGAAACCTCTTACTTGCAAAACTGCTTTTGCAGTGTCCTGCAGCCCTCTTAGATAATGTTACTGCTTTTAAAAAGGTAGCTATAAGATAATCGTCAAGATTCATTTAAAATTTATCTCAGAATGCTACAAAGCCTTGCTCTGTCTTTGCATGAAAGGATGAGTAATGGGCCATGTGGTGGTAGAAGCTGATGCTCTAAAAATAACACTGATATAACTGGAAGCATTTAAGAGTTACCAACATTCAATACCAACTGAAAGGCAAAACAAAACTTGATAATAACGTTGCTATGTTTGCATTTACTGGAATTACTCTACATGTAAAATGCAGTCCAAGATAGAAATATGTAACTATAAGTTTGTGTTTTTCTTTAATTCACAAAGCAGTGATGATGAACACAATGCAAGTATGTGGAGAATATGTTAGATAAAATACACATTTTGAGATCCAGGTTTGAATATCTCTTTACAAAAAGATGTGAATTAGATACGATTTCAGAAAATGCATAAAATAAAGATATTAAAAGGAGTAACTTAATTACTGTGAAAAAAAAAGTTATTTTTCCTGATGTTATAAGATATTGAAAAATAATATTTGAGTATATTTGCTGTTATGAGAGCAGGGCAAGATAACATTTTCCAGGTTATGTAAATTACAATATAGAGCAGCTCTTTTCTTCTGATAAAAATAAAGGAAATGAAGCGTCTTCATGTTCAGTAATTGAACAGTTACCACATTTGTGCTCAGCAGACAGAAACAAGAAGATAAATTTTTTTTTAAAGTGCATCTTTCTTTTTTTCTCCTTGTAATTTAGGCACCCAGTCATATAAATATTCATGATATTTATGAACTGAGAGAAAAGCTTTATTTGGGCTTTTCTGAGGTCAAGCTTTACTGAAGTGGCACAAGTTACTGAGTGAAATGGTAGACCCGTAAAGGCATTGTCTCCTGTTTTCCTACTTCCTCCCCTGCTGCTAGTTTATGAAAATGTACCCAACTTACCCACGTGCCAGGCATTCTTTTTTTTTTTCTGCTCAAACCATTAAGAGCAAGCATCCACTATATTCCTCAGCCTAAAGGCTATCCTTATCCAGTGGGTAGCATCTCTGCCCATGGTAGGGTGGGGTGGAACTATATGAGCTTTAAGGTCCCTTCCAACCCAAGCCATTCTATAATTCTAAGATATGATTCTAAGACTCTAATAATTAAAATTACCATAGATCATTTATGTATCTCTCTAGATTTGCTTGTGTATACCAGGACAACTTCTGGATATCACACAGCAAAGGACTGTTGCTAATCTATGCATAGTGAGATGCTGCAATAAACATTTCAACAGTAAAAGTAAAACGGCTGTTATACTCAGAATTTTTGTTTCATTCATCTAAAATCTTAATAAGTATATGTGCAATTTCCTGATTTTTTTTTTTTTTTTTTTTTCATTTCTAGCTCAGGCAACCCTTTTCCCTTTCCTATTAGGGCTGCGGAATGAAATACACTCTTATCATTTTACTTCCTTTGGAACAAGTAGTTCCCCCCCCACCCCCCCCACCCCCCCACAAAAAAAAAAAAAGAAATAGGAAAAGGAAAAAAAAAGGAAGAGGAAGAGAAAAATACCATATTTTTGTTTGTTTGTTTCTGTTCTCCACAAAATACTGAATAAAAAGAATTCTTGCTGCCAAGCTCCCTGGCTCTACTGTAATTGAAACTTTTACTCCTTTGCTGTTAGTTATTCACTTACTCGCTTAAAATATTAGGGGGAAAACACACACACACACACACACAACAGAATTCCTATGGGGAAAAACAAACAAACAAACAAACAAACAAACAAAAAAAAACCAAAAAACAAGGTTTTAAGAAAACTAATAAAAAGAACAGGTCCAGCATAAGAAAGCTTTCTCAGACATTGTAGATGTCAACTACTGCAAGCAATATGAAATAGGGTACTGCAACACCAGGTCAACAGTATGCTACAAAAATCGATGATAGATCAACGAATCTGCAATGATGCAGCTTCATTGCAGTTTTCTGTATGTTAACCCTTAAAAAGCTTTCTTTTTATCAGTGTCAGAGGGGACAAACTAACTCGACTTCTTCTGGTACCAGGGAGTAGCATCGAGAGTTAAAAATGTTGATAATGGCACAAAGAACACTGCACTTCAGGATTCTAACCCCAGCCAGACCCCCACAGTCTGCTTAATGAGACCTGTAAATTATATTTTTCTGTTTTCACTGACCCTGAGCAATAAGCAACCTTGCAGAGATTCTGTCTAATCCTCTTTGTTTTCTTTTTCCACAGATTTTTTTTTACTTTATGTACTTCCCAGATTAATGATAGACAAATTATATACAATACATTTAGAGATCGGTGTTGCCAGTAACAATAGCAAATATCTGTTTTAATAACTGAGACAATAAAATAGGTCAGAAAAGAGGGCATAGACTTTGTCCAGTCTTCCAAGAAGGAAAAAGGCAAGAAAAAAATTCCCAGTTGACGTCACAAGTCTTTGACTTCTAACCAGGTATAAGTCAGTATAGCTCCTTGAAAGGACATGAGTTTCATGTAAGCTCATGGATGGAATCTTTGCTATGGCCATGATCATCATTTATTGTCTTGCCTTTTTTTTTTTTTTTTAAGGTTAATCCAGCGACTCCAAGGTTAAATCAGTTTTTTAGGTATTGGTGTCTTAATATTTAAAAATATCCGTCTTACAGTTTTAAAATGGAGTAGTCTTATTTCACACAGGCACACTGCAAATTATGTGAATTTTAGTTGTTATCAGTTTAGCTGTTATATTTTCTGTGACATGCTGTCAGATGCCTTCCAGATTTTGAATATACACTGTCTACCATGCCAACTGTCAGGTCTGTGATACTTCGAAAGAGCTAAGATTTCTCACAAATGCTTCAGCCTCTAGCCTCGGTGATCAAATCTCAAGATGCAAATTTGGAATACCTAGACATCTATATCTGGGATTTTTTGATTTTCACTTCATGATGAAAAACTCTGGTCTTTTTATGTTGACTGAAAATATTTCAGACTTTCAAAAAATCCCCTATATTACATACCAGAGTCTCACCATATAATTGAATGTGATTGATCTTCTGCCAAGGCCTGAAATAGCAGGAAGAACTGCCTGCAGACATGTTTCACAATTTCTGTTGGTAAAGCACTTCACTCAGAACAGTTTCCTATTTTTGTGTGTTAAAACATCATTATCAAGTTGTGAAAAAAAAGAGTCTGATTCTTATATTAATTACAAAGTAAACAATTTGATCAAGACTGCAGTGCAGATCTGTCACCTACCTCATTACAATCTCAAATTTTTGCTAAGTTAACTATAATTTGCTTTGGTGTTTTCTTACGCAGTTTTCTTCTTCTGCCAGTAAATTCACGGGTACTAGGCTGGCTTCAGGAGAATCAATGATGTCTTCTGAATGTGTAGTTGTTTCCTGAACAGAGCCAAAGCCAAGCCTCCCACATTGGATAGTTATGTTTCAGTTTACTTCTAATTTTTGAACAATAATGTTATTACTTCCTTCTCCCTTGCCCCCTCCTCTCCCCAGCACTGCCACTGCCACTTGCATCTTGAATTCTGAGCATGCAGAACAAATCTGGCATGCAGACGCTGGTATGCAGTGGGCATACAACTCTTATTTGTGCTGTTTTATCCTGGAAATTTTAACCAAGAACTTTATATTCCAAGCAAATCCTGTTAAATTGTTATATTCCACCCCTTATTGAAATGAACAACCTGAAACTGATCAAAGAAAAGGAAGAAGGATGCAGGTTTTCATTATGTGTGTCAATACTAAACAGGTATATAACACAAAATATTTTTAAAGTCAGTTTTACTCACCTACTCCTCGGTTCCAGTCACCCTCCTCCTCTTTTCCCAATAATCCAAACAAATAACCTACAACAGTATGGTGATTTTTAATGTTTTACAAGAAGGTTGGTTTATTTGACCTTGATGCAAAATGAAGCAAACAAGGTGTTCCTAATGTCTTCATGAAGTATAACATACTGAAGAGCAGATGAATGCCCAATCCCAGTTCAATGCAAAGTTTTTCTTTAACCAACAAAGCCTCGGAATTATTTATTTATTTTTTTTTTTTTACCACCAACACCACTTATGTAGAGCTATTGATATACTACTCCTGAACACATCTCCATAATCTTGTCATTTCCTTCTCATATCTGGAAAAAATAAAAAACATAAGCCTATGTCTGTATCTTCACAATCTCTATAAGACATTCTTTTTAGCCTGTAAATGGCTAAGCCATAAACATCTGAGTAATGGGATTTAGAATACAAAGGCCACTAGAGTAGAAATGAATCTCAATCTTAGTGGTGTGAACAGGAACTACTATTATAATGAATCAAGGCAGTAATCCAGATAGTTTGAGAGTAACATGCTTTGCAGGTTTTGGACCATTTAATAAGGCCTATCATGTCTTTTCTGTGCTTGAAATTTAAAGAGAATTATTCAACAATTTATAAGTGGGGATTTAACTATTTCTAAAACCTCACTGCTGAATGTAATTTTGTCGCTATCCAAATTTATATTGTAAAATATCCTATTTTTTTGTGAGACTTCTGCTACTGTAATGGAACAAATCATGCTACCTTTTCATTGCTATTAGAGACATACACGTGGATGAAGCATGAAAAACAACAACATATTAGAAGCCAATTCTTAGAAAGACTTGTGAAAACTTATTCTAATGAGAGGAGAGATTAAAGCACATTTTTACATCGATACATTGCACTTGAGGGAAGGCAAAATGACCAATTTTGTCCACACTTAATAACAGGTATTTGGATCTCAGTAGATCTGTATTCACTTGTTTAAAGGTTACATATACCAATTTGCATCCTAGAAATTACAGTGCACAAGATATAATTTGCCTTAAGTGGAGTAGATGAGTGGAGGATAAAAACTTACTTTCTTACTACAGTATTCTGTGTTCGACCTAATATACATAAAAACAGCATAGCTAGTTGAAGTTTTTTGCTACTTGCCTCTAGCGTGGCCCCTGCTGTTGTCACTACTTCTGTTTCAAGCACCTATTCTTGACTACATTGGACTTGCCTTATACTAGTACTCTACATTACTTGCTGCAGAGGCTTTCTTTTTCTTTTCTTTCCTTTTTATTTTTCTCTCACATCAATCCACATTCAATTACTTTTATCCACAAGCTATAAAAAATCAGGAGGGTCAGAGATTTCCTTTACTTGGGCAGCACAGATAGCAACAAGTATAACACAGGTCCAAAAAATTCAAAGCTCTAGCTTCTCTTTATAAAAAATTCTAATTTGTAGTCCAGATCTCCTATCATGTACCTTTCCAAATTAAATTATTACTTGTTTTTTAAGTGAAAAATGTATAGAAAGTTCCTTATATGCTGCATAAGGATATTTGCCAGCTTGAACATTTCACGTCAGTGCAACTCTTCATTAGGCTGTGAAATAATAGCCTTAAATTAACAAATGTTTATCAGATGAACTCCTAACTGAATTTTGTTTTATTATCAGTTAGCTGATGAACTGAGTAACTGCAGGAAAAATTCCAGTAGGCTTTGACTTCTGTTTAATTTGGTCTTTAGAGAATTTGTTTCCTAGAAGCTATAAAATGACTCTATAAAATGTAAGCAGAATAAGGGAATTCCTAATACATGCAATAACAAGAGGTTTTGCTATTGCTTGCCTCTGCTGTGTACTGCAATAATTCAAAACATTATTATATTGTATAGGTGGTTGGATTTCTTTTGTTACACACTTAGAAGAAAGAGAAAAAAAAAAGTTTTCTAGGGTAGTCAGAGGATAAGAAAAATAATAGTTTTAGCTTAGTGTAGGGAAAACTGAGGTAGCAAATTGAAGAAGAATACCCTTTAAGACTTCAGGAAATTCTACTTTTTGAAATAAATGACTTCACTACAGTAGGGGCTCAGAAGCCTTTTGAGTTTAGAAGAAGGTTATTTACTGTTGTCACTGCATTGCCACAACTACCAGATGTCTCCCAACCTTTTAAGTCATGCAAATGTGTGGGTGACTTTCACAGCAGACAAAGGATGTAATAAAAGATAAGAGAGGATATCATCTTGACAAGGTATAACAGATCTTTACCCTCAATTTTAAGAATGACAAAAAAACAAACAAACAAAATAAAACCCAACCCAAACAAACAAACGAACATCGAAATTTGTTGAAGTGGTTTGTTGGTTGAATAGGAGGTTTTTAGGTAATGCTTCATTAATTAAATCATTGTCTTGGCTTATATATTTAGTTAGGATACAGCCCCTCTTCAGTTTAGTCAGTAGCCAACTGAGAGTAAGCTGCACCTGGCCTTTTGATTTTATAAGCATACTTGAAAAATTATTTCTATTTTTATTTTTTAGATCACCTGATTTGGACCCAAAATATATATATATATACATATATATATACATATATTTTCAAAGAGAGATGATAATCTAAACAGTGATCAACACTGTGAATGGGAAAAGGAATTCAATACTATAGTTAACTATATATATTTTTTAATATGTGTGTGTATATAAGCATGTATCTATACATCACCTTTCACAATTGTATTCAAAGACAGGGAGCGGACGAGATCACAAAGCTGAAACTTATTTTCTGTTGAAGTACCTATAACAATTCATGAATACTACTGAACAAAGATCTTGTGTACACACAGTCAGCCTGATCTGTTCAATTTGTGAAAGTTACTCCAAAGTCAACTGAAACAGGTAAAAATTCAGATTTTGGCTTATATGAAACAGACCTAATGACATTTCAAGTTTGTTTGTATTACATATAAAGGAAATATGTGTGCATGTGTGCAAGAGATGCTGAGGATAAGCGCTCATTGTAAAATGAATATTTATTCCTTGTAGAACATTTCTTTTGTTGATCTTAAAGACTTAAAATAACATATCCAACTCAATGAAGTGAAACATAGCACTTGAACATTGTAATTAAAATACTTGAGAAGTGCTAGAGGATTTTTTTTACATAAGCATATTTAGACAGACAAGCAATAGGAAAATGGTCACAAGAAATAAGGAAAAGTTTAACAATTTATTCAGTAATTGTCTTCTTTATAGATTGTGAGGAAGAATTGTCTACAAAGAATATAAATAAAGAAAATCAAGGGTCTCAAAATGCATATGAAGAAAATTGCATCTCATCAAATAATGACCTTGTTTTTAAGTGATGAAAATGATAATGAATCCATTTGTAGTTCTGCTCTTAGGATTAACAATGAAGATGGTGATTGTGTATGCAGTGTAGAAGAAATATTTCCATTCTATAAGGAAAATGATATAAACAACAAGTAAATGAAATTTAACTAGGAAAGGCAAGAAGAAAAAAAGACAAATGCTTATAACAAAGAAGTGATAGAAACTCCAAACACATGAAAAATTTTGAAGCAGAATGTACTATTATTAGCACCAAAATTGAAAAAAAACAGATTAAATAATACATGAAAAATATGAAAGCAAACCTATCTTTTCTTATCTCAATTTGACTATTGCAACATTTTCTGCACGTTATCTATATGCTTTTAAATAAACCATGAACTCATAGGTTTCACCTTTCAGTGTACCAGCAACATTGTTCCATATACCGTGTTTCGAATTTTTTTCATCTATTGGGTCTAAGAGAATACATAAGAAAATTATTTTCAAAGGAACTATGCATGAATTATCATTTTTCTTTAGTAGTTATGTTTTCTTGAATTAACAGTTGGCATTTCCGAATCCATCCAAAACTGCAATCAAAATAAATAAGGTTCTTTTACTATATTTATTCTCAATAGTAACTGTTCATTACATGTGGAATTTGATTCTTTACACATTTTATGGGAAATTTGGATATAATAAAAATAATAAGATTTTTTTTAATGTACTAAACATTTAATCATTTTAATGTCTTTTAACTTCACATGGCTCAAGAAACTAAGCTCATCAGCAATCACCATTAAAGCATCTTCTGAGTCAAATTTCAAGCAACTGCTCTGCACTTAACATAAAAAATGATACAAATAATAATTTATCTCAGTATTTGCTAGATCAAAATGCTATTATTGTTAGAGTTACATACCAACCAGTAACTTGCATCTGCTATACTAAACTATATTTTTGACATTCATCAGTCTACTAATAAAAGTGTGAAATGGCAAGCTGACACTGGAGTTAAAGAAAATGAAGTGATTATTTACTCCTTTTTATTTGGTTTGCTTTTGTTAAATCTGAGGACAGCAACCAGTGCTTATTATTAAAAAAACAAACAAACAAAAAAAGCTCAATATTAAAAAAATGCATTTTTGTACAATGAACAAAAGCATTCTGAAAAGGAAGAATTTTCTGAATGGTGCTTTCAACTCTCCTTGCTGAAGGGACAAAGGAAAGAGCTACCTAAGGGCATTTTATGCTGAGAACCACAGGAGAAGGAGTGAAATGTTGTCTAGGTATGGTAAATTGCAAAGCATATTGGGACAAGGAATGTTCAGGACCAGAAGAATGCAGACTGCTATGTTAGATAATTTCACTCAGTACCTCTTTAAAAATGACCTTCGGAAAAACTGATACAGGTGTAGCTGTCAGCGTTTCTTAACAGTAGTGAGGGCATACTGCAACAGAGCTGGGGGAGAATTTCTACGTGGTTTTGTATTATAGCATTAAAAAAATAATAATAATAATAAAATATTTTAGAAAATGCCTTATTATCTTCTTTTTTCTCCTGTAACAGAAAAGATAATTTGTCTCTGCTGTAATTTAGAAGTTCCCTAAATTCCCACAGCCAAAATCTGTTTACTGATTTAGACCTAGTTCCCTCACAGTGCCGTGCTGGAAAGCAAAAAGATTGTTCTATGAAGTTTATTTTCTTACAAGGTATAAACATCAGATGATTAGGCCCTTCTTCATCCTTTTGTTTGCAATTGAATGATTTAGATCAGTGACCCACAGATTCAATCTTCCTGTTCAAACTGCCTCAACTTTATGCTATTTTTCCTTTAAAGTTCCTTTAAGGTGTCTTGGTCTTTTTACTCTTAGATATATTGAGCAATCAATTTGTAGCACAGTAATTGATGAAAAAAATGCAAATGTAGTTCTATTCAACTAAGCACTTCTTTAAGAAAATAAAAAAAAAATCTAAGCAACATATTTATAATAAACTTACATTGCTTTCATTTCATTACGATAACTATGGACTATTACACTACTGAAGCCAAAAACGTTTGGATTTTAATTTAATTTAAAAAAAAAAAAAATCTTCCCCTCCTTGAAGCAGCTCTGGTCTGTGCATTTCAGGTTTATAATAATCTTATATGAAATAATATTGCTCTGTTTCCCTAATGTATAAAACAGACTACTTTGGGCTCATGTCTAGAATTTCAGACAGGAATAAGCATTTACTCTCAGAAAGCATTATTATTATGTGATATATGGGAGAGTCAACCCTGCCCAAAGTACAGTGCCTTCTTCATTATTAGGTTTCATTACAGTTAAAGTCTACATAGCCAGCTTATGACATTTTGGGGGACGAGAGTAAATCAAGGTGTAGACTATGAAGTAATATATTTATTTTACTTTTTTTTTTTAATAAGAAAAATGTTTATTTCTGCCATAAGAAATGTCAGGTGAATTTGATTACATGCATATCCATTTCAGTGAATAGATGCAGACTTCAATGTAATCATCTCAGAAAATGAATTAATATTTATTAATCAAAAAGGATTCTGTGTATTAAATATGCATATACCAATGTGAAATGTAGACTATCTGAGGCATGATGGCTGCAAGAATTCACAACATGTTTCGTTCCGGCTAAAACAATCAGGCAGCTGGAGCTTATTCAATCTCAACACATTCACAGAAAACTACTGGGCATTCTAATCTTCTATAAAAAACATAAATCACTATTTCATAAATAAGTGACAGTGAATAAAATTCGCTGATGTTCTATATCTAGAAACACCTTCAGCAATCCATTATTTATTGAATTATGTACTGATATTACGGAAAGAACCTTTGGTACAGTTCATTTAAATTGACTTTCCATTTCTTACACAAATACTATGATACAATAGAGTACTTGCAATGCTTTAAAGATACCTTATATGCAGTATTCTGTACAGTTATTGACAGAAGCATAGCTCTAGGTGAATAAAATGAGTGTAATATTCCAAATAATTTTAATGATACTGTCTCAAATCAACAATGGGATGTTCAAGCAGAATCAGTTATAATTCAATAGCAGGCTCTAAGTGTTAGATTCAGCCTGGAAAAACATCACTTAAAAGTGCTGGTTTTTTTTTTTTTGTGTGTGTGTGTGTGTGTGTGTGGAATAGACATAAGTAAAATTAAGATAGCTTTATCTGCAGTAGTATTTACTGAAGTGGCATCATGTCAGGGTATATGAAGTGATTTCTACTTCTACTATATCTGCGTGCCATTCACTTGCACTGCTTAGCTTCTGAAGTACTATTGTAGGTTTTTAGATTTTGTTCTCATTTTTTCTCTGCCCTTATTTTGAGTATCAGAAGTGTTACCACTAATGCCAGGCCCTGAAATATGAATAACTCTCTTCTTCTGCAGTCTCCTTAGCCATCAACCCTTTTTCTTGGACCAGGACAGAGAAGTGAACTTCAGGACAGAGAACTACATAAGAGTTCCTAGTTCCATCTTAAAAAAAGCAAGTTGGTTATACATGAAAAGAAATGGTTAACTGAAGAGGCAAGAAAGAGCCCTAGAAGATACAAATATTCTCTTATTCTTTCTCTGCAATAGTGTCTTTAACTTTTCCCTGCAATTGTTAAATCCATATGTTGTGTGTTCAAACAAACTTCTGTAACTTACAAACTCAGGAGAAACCCTGTCATATAACATCCTGTTTGCTTCTGTTCCCCACACCCCAAGTTCATTTAGCAGCTACTTCTACATGAAACCTGGACATTTTAATGCATACAATATCACTTTGTGGTTGTAGGACCATAATCTCAGGAGTGCATGTCAAAAGCAATGACATCTCCAATTTCATTTAGTCACCCTGTTTTTGAAGCATGCTAACAACCTTTCCAATATATGCATGGGTTTTTGAAGAATTTATGAGCAATTTATAGGCACAGTATGAAGATGCCACTACTTAAGTGTTTATCTAGCTTTCAATTATGTGCATGTCTGAGGTGAGTTTATTGTGCGTTAGGTAAGTAAAACAGTTTTTGATTACAGAATTATCTAAATACACAGAAATACCACGTTCTGGTATACTCATATTCTGAGCCGCTTCCTTCTCTCCTCATTCTTCCTTCTCACAAAAAGTATGACAGGGTTTATTTCTTTGTATTTCCACATCTGCTATTTATGAACATCCAGTTCTTCATTTGAACATAATCTCTTAAATTTCCTAGTAAATAATTCTAGAAATAATTGAGCACATTTATAATTATTTCAAATTACTTTTACTTTAGCAAACTGTACTAATTAAAACCCTGCCATAGCAGTTGGCAAAATATACAGTAATAAATATTTCTTCTCAAATGTTGTATGATTGAACTTGTTAATCAATATCTAGTGAGAATCAGTTCATTCCAGCCCTGCAAACAGGGAAATCCTCTTAAAAGATTATCTTGGAATATAGAATGACTATTAGATAAAGAGTGTTCATGCCTCAGAAATCAAACACAAACAATACCATTAAACTACTTAGAGAAGTAATAGTGTCTCTTCTGAATACACATTACAAGGAACAAAATTAAACACTTTAATACAAAAGATGAAATATAGCAAGTGATTACTGAAATCCTCCTGAGTTTTGTGAAATGAATTTTCGTCAAATTGCAACTCCGAAACCACAAATGTACCCAGGAGCCCTCTGTCCCTCTGAACTGTGTTCTCTTTTATTCCCTTGGCTTTGAGTTTGTTCTCTCAGTTTCTCTGTTTTATTGTTTTTGTTGTGTTTCATTTTGTTTTCTGTGTTTTTTTGTTGTGGTGGTTGTTTTTTGGTTTTGTTTTCCCTTTGTCTATTGGGTTTTCCTTTCATCAATCCACTTCTTTTTGTGCCCCAAACTACTGTTACTTTCTTCCTGGTTCTTACATACTCCTCCTTTTCTTAAACATACTTTTTAGCATAAAAAACCTACTGCTTTGAACAGAGAATTGAGAAGGCCTAGGGACAAGTTATTTATCATTTAAACTATGTATCATCCTCTGATTTAGATTAGATACTTCAGGCACTTTAGCCTTACTTCAGGTTTACAGAAGAGGCAAGTTTTTTGTTTTCCATGGTTCTTCCCCTTGTACTCAGGTAATTTTTTAATGATATATAATAATTTGCATGTTTAAATATCTACATTAACTCTTTTTGTCTGTGTGGCAATGGCAAAGAAATATAAAGCTATATCACATAAAGAACTTAGCAGACACAGCTAGTGTACATGTCACATCCATACTTCTTGTTTCACCTCTTAAAACTCTATACTTTCCTTTGATGGGCTGCCTTGGTAGTAAATGTGTACTGAATATAAGGGGGGGGGGGGGGGAACACACCTCAAAACTGTTAAAGAGGCTTAACATGTAACTTCCTTAAAAACAAACAAACACACAAACAAACCACCATATGTCAGCTTGCTCACTCACTGGGTCTAAATTTTCACCAACATGTTAAAAATGAAGCTTCACTTAAAGTTCAGTAGAAGAGTGTATCATGCTATTTTGTTGTGAAATTTTATCTTTTCCAAAATCAAACTATACAAACTATGCTCCCAATTCATAAATCTGAAAAGATTTTATTTTTGCAAATATTTTTCTCATAACAAGTTTACAAGAGCTAAAATAATATTGATAAAACTGAAAAATGTGTGTACCTAGATACTCACAGACCCCGACAGTCCTTTTCAGGATTAACTTATTTCAGAAATTGTAGAACACAAAATAATAAACATGCATATGCAGTCATGAATGTATTTTCAGATTGCAAAAAAATATTCCCCACCCAAAATTATTAACCTGGGGTCATTTTGATCATTTAAACTCTCTGTGAGGGCACATATATGAGTTTTCACTTATTTCTTTAATTGTAACACGTTACTTTACTGGAGTATCACTGTCCATAAGCTAGCTCTTCTATCACGTTTTTGAGTGTCCTTTACCATGCCAAAGTGATAAGAAACTTCATGACTGAAAATAACCAGTTTAAAGAAGTATTCTTCACATGCTCCTTCAGAAGGGTGTTTACGAAGAAGACGCTGCTGAAGCAATAATTTGGAAAAAAAAAAAAAAAAAAAGATTTGGAGGCTTGGTTGTGCTTTAATTAATTAATTAGATTTTAAAATCCATGGATTTGGGAAAAAGTTTGAATGAAGTATGGGGATGTGGCAGGAATCACTTGAAGAATATTAATAGGTGGAAAAGAAACGCTGTTTTCTGTCTTGAGGTGCCTAGAGTTATTATGTAACACCAAAGAAATTACATTTCATAAGTGTAAGATAGAAATACCTTTCAGATGTTAATGACGTTGTAAATTTAAAATTCATGTTAATCTGGAGAGTCTGAAAAGTTATTGCATTGAATAACAAGGCATTGAAAATGATGACAATTATAAGTGAATGTAGGGTCATGGAAGGTTTTTAAGTGAAACAATGGATTGGAAGAAACCTAGAAGTTATATAAAAATAAAAAAAATATATATATATTTCCTAGTTTAAATATACTAAAGTCCACAGATAAGCTTCCCTTCCAAAAAAAAAAAAGATTTATATTAATATATTACTTTATTCCATTCACTCATCAGGAAAACAAACAAACAAAACCACCTTTATGTACCAGGGTATGTTTCATTACATATTCTAAGGGCAGGTATAAGTATCTGTATGTTTCTGTACTGGACTTCAGAGGCATCAGTGTCAAAAAATAATAAATTCACTATTCTATGGAATTGCTCTATACTTAACAAGTAATGATTTGATAACAAATACCAAAGACTTCACCTTTTGTGAATTTTTTTCCTATTCTTCTGCATTATATTTTCATTTCTATCTTCAGAGGCTTCAGCATTCAGAGCAACAGAAAAGGAAGAAATATGAATCCTAAGAGAGAGTTTCTTCAGAACAGGAATGAGAGCAGTAGTAGGCAGACTGAGATGAGTGACTAAGCGGAGGTTTAAAAACAATGCATAGAAGAAAATGCAGTCAGATCACAAACACAAGAATTACAGAAGATAGCTCACAGGACAGATGCACATTTTATATTTTGTGTGGTGAACGACTTCAGGGTGAGTGAGCTGGTTTAGGGAACATCAGTTTTGTGTAGGAAGAGTAGTGTCCCATAGTAATAACAAGAGTGGGAGGACTGAGCAGTGGGGTCCCTGGCAATGAGTAAAAGAAGTAACATGCCTTAATGCAAGTAGGGAAAAGGTGACTAACAAGAGGTAATCAGTTCAATAAAAGACCACAGAATTAGTGTGAGTTCAAATTTTTATACTCTGTTTAAAGACTTGCAGAGCAACATGTCATAATACAACTATGATTGGAATGAAAAAGTGCAGAAGTTTAAAACAGCTGATTTTGTGCAAGAAACCAAGGAAACTAACACTGGACATTTATCAAAGATCATCCTTGTGAATATATGGAGAGAGAAAAATGAAAATAAAGCAGGAATTCAACTGAGAATGAGGCCTATTTTTTTTTCTTAAAAGAAAATGCTTTACATCATTGCAAGTATTAATGTGATCATGCACAGAACCTAAGCTCAAATAGTTCATATGAAAAGAACACGTTCATGTGCTAGCCTTTTGTTTTTACATATCTTGTCCCACAATAAAACAAACAAACAAAACAACCAGGGCATATAGAAATAAATGATTACATCATTCATCAATGGCAGATCTCCACGAAAGATAAATTATCACTGGGGGAGGGAAATCTGATGAAAATAAAGATGACTGGTAGCAAGGTAGCATTTAGACTGGGATTAATGTTGGTTCTCCTTCAAACATCAGCTATAAATAAGAAAAATATTGAAAACCAAAGCATGTATGTTTCTGTGCGTGACATTGGAATTGGAACTTATACTCTACTGAGGGACAACCAAAGTGGGATTGAAGGGAGAAGAACAGACAGTATCTGGACTAAAATCTGAACCGAAATAAATTGACCTAAACTGTGAGATTTCTACCTTCTTCACCTTGATCAATATTATTCTATTAGCTTTTACTATTACTTAGGACTAAATGGTGGCATTGCTGAACCTCTGATACTTCTACTTGCTTATGAATTCAGAGTTATCCACTATTCTTTTTATTATATATTTATATAAGTCAGAACACAGACCTTAAACAATTTTATTTTGTAATGATGTCTAGCTGCAATATATTTTTGTAGCATAAATGAAATTTATGGTCTTGTTCAAACTCCAGATTACACTTACTGCAACAGTTGCTAATTAATATATGAGACACCACAAATCTTCAAATATTTTCAGGTTTGTGTACCATCTCTTTCATTCCTCTTTCTGTAATACTATATCCAGCTGTCCTTTTAATTCATACCAGCACCACCACCACCATCACCACCCCGCACTTGTGTACTTACAAAGGGTAAAGATATTGTGCAGTGGAGTATATTATAAACGTACTTTTCTGTTATACAACTAATTTCTAGCTACATTTTCTAGAAAAAAAAATCACCAAAACTCCAGAATTCTAGTTTTCCAAAGGCAATACATTAGATTCACGTAAGATTCTACCTCAACAAAATCGACATTTTAAAATGCAACTTTCCAATGACCAGCTTCCACTTTCTGGGCATAACTAATGTCTGTCAGATGTAATTTCATCCGAAATGAATGGAGAAGAGATTTGAGTTTTTAGCAGATGATTTTCTCTAACTGCAGATTATAAATGAGATAGACATATAAATCCATCATGGCAACGTGGACATAGAGCACAGAAATATTTGTTATTAAATGGAGTAACAGACTGCCATGTGACACTAAAATTTTAACCTTAATGGAGAAGGTCAACTGAAATAAAAGTTTTTTGTTCACTTTTTTTCACTTTTTTTTTTTTTTAATGTTTTTAATTTAGAGGATTGGACAGTGCTCCCTTGTGTTTGGCTTTAAGCCTTCTGGAAGACTGAAAGGTAAATATTTGCATATTTTGTAAAACACAGATTTTGTAGAAGAGATATGCTGCACATAAAGAAACAGAGCAGTGATACTGATAAATCTTCTGACTTTCCTTTCCTCTCCCCTCTTTCCCCTGAAAATCAAGCATACCAGGAGAGAAGCAAAACATTATAAGCAGCTCTGAAACAACTAAACAAAATTAAAAACTGCTTAATCCAAAGTTATGGAGTTATAAGACATATGTGCCAAGTGAAAGGCTCAATACTGTCAACAACAACAAATTATATTCCACCATTTTTTTGCTTCCATTCATCTGAGCACTTGTTTCAGTTGTCCAGGTCTGGCACTTTCTTTAGTGAACTGGATTGGCTTATTGAAGTGACAAAAAAAGTAATTGAGGAAAAGACAAATAGTTCATATTTTCTGCAAGTTTATTGAGCAGAACCAGCTGATCAAGAGATGTGTTGGTGAAAGCCAATACATGAAAATGTTTAGGACGTTCTATCTTGGAATTTTTAGATTGTCCCTTTTTGACAGCACTGAGTTTGTTTCAGCCATCCCATAAATATCTCTCAAGATTAAACGTGATGGCTTGTCACCCTCACCTTTAGCCATATGGCCTGCTAACAGATACTTTCTTGACATCATTCCCTCAGGATTTCTGTCTTTCTGATAATAAGAGCCTCTTCTTCAGTTGTATCCTTTGGAGAAAACCAACACTTACCACATCATGTTTTACAGTTTTTTGAATGCCTCCAGGGGCTATAAATAGACTTGGTAACTGTCACTCTGAAGTTTATTTACCAGCTGAAGATTATTTACCTTTAATTTACAAGAATCTTTCAAATTGTCTAATGGAAACATAATTGTCTCACTCTTCTGAAGGTGTGAATGTCCTTTCTTTAAACAGATGTTATCTCACATACTTGGCTGTCTAATTAACAAATCTCCTGCTTCTGACTTTGAAGCAATGACTCATCCTGACTATACAGTTTAATTCAGGGTGAAGTGACTCCATCTACCGAACCTGGTGTCAATCTATACAGTAACAAACATTTGATACTAATATCTAAGAACAATTACTCTGTTCATTATTGAAACTTCATTTAAATCATAATTTATGCTAAGTGAACACTGAACTAATAAGGGGTTAACAGTAACTAACACTAAAATAGCCTAAGAATACCAATGTAGACACATTTTATGGAATTCTTTTGTGGATTACTCTCCCAATTATGTTTGTTGCCTGTATATGATAGCATCTTTCTACAAAGAGTTGACTAGAAAGAATACTTGATTGAATATCATGCCTTTTCTGTGCTCTAATATATATTACGAACACTATTATAGACTACACTGTGAATGTCTTAGAAGCACATTGGTAAAGGCTCTAGCTTTGGTTTCTGAGCTTAACAGTCTTAGAAACATTTTTTTCAAAAGGAATAGCAACCACAATTTCTTTTATTAGCAAAAGAAATCCCAAGTGCTTGGCAAAGCAATAGTGACATTGACAATCATTGCTGTGTTTAGGCCCATTCTCATGTGCCTTGAGGTAGAATCAAAACTACCTATTACTACCATTCTTAGAACTTCTGCAGAGCCTTTCAGGGTGATAGCTTCCTCTGCTCTTACTAGAAGAAATTTATTGGTGAAAGTAGTGGTTTGGGAAAAAAAAAAAAAAGTGTAGAAAAAAATCCTCATCTCCTTTGGGGCACCACAGATTTGCTAGTTATCTTTTCTCACCGAGCAATTTACAATCTTTATAGAGACAATAGTTCTTTTGGAATAGGAGAAGTTCTATGTAGTTTCTTGTTAAGGGAACACGGAAACCATATGAATAAAAACTACAAACTCTGAGCTTATTAAAAACAAGACATTTTGCAAAGAGTCCTATTGCCACCTAATACACGTATTGTAGGGATGTATATCAGTTCTTCCAGTGGCCTCCAGGTGATACACTAAACTTCACAGAAAACTTCCCTATGTAAAAACATCCTTTTCTGGTCTCTGGTTGGAATACACACACAAACAAAAGCACATCAGTTGTAAACAGGCCTCCAAGAGCACAGGTCTGAAATAAGCTGAGTAAAGTATTGTTTAAGAGGTAGGATTTACTTTGATGTATTTTCATGACTTAATTCATATAAACCAAGCAATTATCTAAGCTCAGATTCCAACATCCTCTTTCATGAAATAATCATACTTTATTATTTGGATAGCAAGGGACACAAGAATGTGAATTCAGGTGCAATAAAGATTTTGCTATCACTGTTACACTTTCAGTGCCTTATCAGGTAACTATAAGAAAAAGCCATGGAAATGGCACTAAAGATGTTCTTAAAAATATTTCATGAAATAGTACCGTGCATATGAATGAAGAATTCTGCTGCAACTAGGAGCAAACTCTAGTTAAAGTTCACTGTAATATAAATCACAGAATCATAGAATATCCCAAGTTGGAAGGGACCCGTAAGGATCATCGAGTCCAACTCCTGGCTCCACAAAGGTCTACCCAAAAATGAGAATTCAGACCATATGACTAGGAGCATAGTCCAAACGCTTCTTAAACTCTGACACATTTGATGCCGTGACTAGGGAACCTGTTTCAGTGTGTGACCACCCTCTTGGTGAAGAACCTCCTCCTGACATCCAACCTGAACCTCCCAAGTCTCAGCTTGACACCATTCCCTCAGGTCCTATCGCTGGTCACTAAAGAGAACAGATTGGGGCCTGCCCCAATTGAATTTTACTTTACTGAATTGAACTTTATCTCATACTAAATAGCATTGGTTTTGCTAGCACAGCTTTTCAGAACAGCAGAAGCAGCACTCTGCTGGATCCCTACCACTCCTAAGATTTCCTCTCATTGTCTGGAAAGTTAAAGTTGGTAACAATACCAACTTTTATTGTCACAGATCTGTAGCCCTAACGTTAACATTCTGGTCCTCAAAGGATACTGCAGGTATCTGAAGACATGCCACACTTAAACAGAAGTTTTCCTGAACTTGACACTCTTCTAGTTTTCTGTAAGTGAAAAGTAGCTTCTGCTGTTAAAAATTAGTTTACATTTTACTTTTCATTAAAACCATGCAGCAGCATCTGTCTTTACTAATAAAACCATTTTAAAAAGGTGTATTTCAATTATGACTGTCTTGCTCAGGGTCTGACCCTGTTCCTGTACAATATCTCTCGGATGTCCCTGAAACAATGCTTTTCTGAAGGAGCCAGTTAAATATGATCAGTCCTAAGTAACTGTGTGAAGTGTGGAGCTTTCACTAAAGTCAGGAAGAGAGTTAGCCTCTTCCAGGCTCTGGCTCTGAGTCATTATTCTCTCCAGAGACCAAACAAAATAAACCCTTGAGGCATGGGAATTAATCAAAAAAGCAGTTTGCTCTCCATATCCCTTTGTGTTTCCATCACACTCTTGGAGTGCTTCTGATTTCCCAGATGGCTAGCTTCATGTTTAATTTGCATGCTGGAAGTTGGGTAAGCTTTTTTTTTTTCTTTGTGTTAAAAAGGTGACCTTAAGTTCCTCCCACAAATATGTGCTCATTATAACTGTGCCACTGAAGATATTCTCTCCTATATTCACATATTTCTTGGACTCCTTTCAGGTATTAAACTTTATTTTAAATTAAAGTAATTACTTTCCATGTCCATGTAAGAGCACAACTGAGGTTTCAATATGTGAAGCATTTTCAATATTGTAACCATTTTCTTTGCTGATCAGACCTCATTTCATGAGATTTGTCATTTATATCTATATCACTACACAAGGAAGCTCCCTAAGGCCAACTTCGTCACCTGTTGCTGAACTTAAGCTTTCTACACGCCCATTAACAGCTTGCTTTTGTCCCAAGTCTATCAATGTTTAGTATTCCATACCTGTATTTCCAATTTTATTTTGAACAAAGTTATTTGAGAAATTAATCCTTTTTAGAAAGTATTACTCTGCTTTTGGCAGCTTCCGGTCAGTAACATCTATTAAAAACAATAACAACAACAACAAAAAAAAACACCTCAAATGCTTATAATGTCTATAGTGTATACACAATTTGTTTGCCAAGAGGTGTTACTAGCTTGTGTTTCAGTCGAGTTCCTCTAAACCAAAGGAATTCCCCTTCCGGACATGAAATATGGGTATCTATTTAGCCTGCTTGTCACAGTTGTGCATTTATTCTCCTAATTTGACATTTGACCTAAACAGTTATGAATTGTTTTTTAATCATTCTAATATGTGTGGCCCTTCTTTATTCTCCTCTTGTTATTCTAACCTGAATGGATTGATAGTTTTGAAGAGTATCATCTCAAACCATGTGCTTTGTGGTTCAGGCCTCTTTGCAATCCATTCTATCCATCTTTTGGGTATAAAATGCACATTTGTGCACAGTCCAATAAATTTCCCTCTTACTGCCAGAATTTCAATGCATGACTTCAACAATTACTGTTTACTAAAGAGATCTGAAGACAAGGCTTATGAATATGTCTTTCCAACATCAGTATTTTTCCCTCATGTTGCCTGGACTTGAGGTTAGTCAAAGAAATTCAGTTTCAACATGATTATATTCTCATTTCATGTCAGAATGCATTCGTGTTCCCAACGTCTCTATTTTTTTTTTGCCTTTAGTTGCATATTGCATTGTGTTCCACAGCACTTGTAAACCAATATATAGATCAAATGATTGTAAAATTAGGTTAAGTAAATCTAATGGTAAAGGCAAGGTTCAGAAAGACCACTGGAAGAAAATAACTAGCTCTGGATACTGACAGTGAAAAGTTCAGATTTGTTATTTTGGTCAGAAGCTAGAAGATAAAAGGCTTTCTCTTTTTGTCTGTTTCTACAATAAAGTGTGTAAATTCTTTACAAACGCTATTACCTCCAGTCTACTGTAGCAACCTCTTAAATAACAAACCAGCTCTATTGATCTATGAATTCCTCACCAACAAGGCGCTATTCAGAAATATCTAGTCTAGTAACCAACACAACAGATTTTGGATAATTTCCAAGTCTGTTCCCTACTATTTACACTTCAGATGATCTGACTCTGCTCAGAGGCTTCCAGAACATATCTAATCCAGTCATTCTTTAGAAGTCCTGGAGTAAAGTATGTTTTGGTAAATGGGAAAAACATGTAGCCAGTAGTCTTTGTGAGACCTTCTGATACTACCAAGGAGCATAAAGACTAAACACTTCTCAAATGGAAACATTATTCAAGATGTGTGTTGGGGTGGGCGTTGGAGTTGAGGTGGTGATGAAGGAACTTGGTTGGACTTTTAGATCACATTTAGCCATATTAAATGTAAATTATACCTTGTCTATGACAATAGCCAGCAGCTGATTCATAGGAAACTATAAAAGAGTCAGGTCATGAATTTGGTGAATCTTTATGTGGCATAAAAGCCTCACTGACAGATTAGGGACTTTGTAAGCATGGTCTAGTAGTCCAGAGGGATGTCTTTTCTATTAATCAGTCTAATCCCAATCTGTATTCATTTAGAGTGTTGGCAAGCCTGCTTGGAAAGCAAACAAACAAACAAACAAAAAGACCTCACAAGTTCATGTGCTTCACTCCTGTAAAATGTTATATCCAGATACAGGCTGAGTATTTTGAGTCATGAGTAGGAAAAAAATCTGATCAAACAACTTAAAATTAGTATTACCTCACAATGTACATCAACAGAACTTATGTTAATTGATATATACATTAGGGATCATTTTTTTCAATTCCATGGATTCCTTGTAAGTATAAAAAATCTGAAGTATGCTACAGCGGTTTACAGATCCTCAATAAAGAACAATTTCTCCTCCAAGGTGCTCTTACTTTGAATTCCTTCAACACTCTTTTAGTCATTATGGGAAAGAGGGAAAACATATTGACAGTCAGTTGAGTTATTAGCCCTTGTCCTGTGTTTTACATCAGACTCAACCCTGTGTAGGCAAGGCTGCCTTTACAGCCCGCTCCCACAAGAAAGCCTCCCAGGACCAGGAGAAAGACCAGGGACCAGGGTCCAGGCCATCTCTACAGGTGAGAGCCAGCATTCCCAGAGCAAGACAAGTGGCAGTTGTTTTCAGGACTCACACTGAACTCCAAGAATGAAACCTGAGATTAAAGTTCAAAGCAATTACTAACTGAACGTAGCTCAAATTTGTCTTGAATTGTGACAATGGTAAATTAGCTTGGGCCAGTTTAAGGCTTCACTGCTTCTTACTGAAAAATCAAAGCAACAAAAAATCTGTCCAAAAGGATGCATGACTTTTTTTAATGAAGAACGATCCTCTTCTTTAGCAAGTAGTAAAGGTGGGAGCGCATGCCCTCCGGGAACCATAGATATCAGAGATCAATGTCATGCTCCCAATGGAATAAAAAAACTGGTCATGGTTAATCATTTGAAGCAGGTGTTCAGCATTCAGCTGTGTTTGTGCAAATGAGTCCTGCCCTCTGCATGTATTGAGCCTGCTGGGAAATCAGTAAGCAAGTTCTGCTGACTTTACAATAGGAGCATTTCTTTACTACATCTGGGATCAGGTAGCTGGAAATGACAACAATCTAAAATACAAGTTGAATTTACCCTCCTAGAAGAGCTTAAATGCATACGTAATTAAAAGCTAATTCCTGGAACAGTCTGAGGAAATTGAAGTGAACTAAATAGTAGACTTCGACCTGAATCAGGATAAAAGCAAAATTAAATTTTATAAACTATTTTTGTTTGTTTTTTTCTTTTTTTTTTTTTGGTTTGCAAAGTGATCATCCATACGAAAGATTAAGGAAGGATGCACTTATTTTTCTGAAGTACTGGGTAGCCACATACAGGAAAAAAAATAGACCTTATCTAATTAATGTATTGGAATCAAACTGTTATGAACTACAGAAAGAAGCACAAGAAAAAAAAATAACAAAAAAGAAACACACACATACACACACACACCCGCCCGCACTACAGCCAGCCCTGAAGAAGAGATCCTTCTTGTAAGAGCACTTTGGCTGTTGTATGCTTGTTAATGAGTAAAAGTCATACTGCTTATAACTAGGACCACTGTTAATGTCCTGCATTAGACTTAAGACAGCTATAGGATCATAGGACTTTCCAAAAAAACAAAAGTTACCGATATGAAATAGGTAAATGAATTCCTGCTGAATAGACATATATGTGTCTTACAACTGTTTTCATAGTTCAAGGTGGTGTCAAAAAAAACCTGAGCCCTCTACAGTAGAAATATATCTTTTCCTCAGGTGCCTTACTAACAAAAAGAACTCTTTGATCTTTGATAGCTTTTCTGAAAACATGATATATTTTCCTTCCTGCGTTTCTAACAGCAAAGAAAAACAAGACAGAAATGGGTCAGAAATAAAATACATATATTATAACAGGTACAGATTTTCTTAAATACAAGGAAAACTCTGCAGGGTTACATATTTTAGGATATCCTGGTGTGAATCAATTTACAGGTATCTCAGTGCATGAAAATAACAAACACTAACCACACAAATACTGAAAAAAAAAAAAAGCCATGTGTTGAATTCTTGAATAAGAATAGAGTGAACCTGCTCCACTCTTACTGAAAAGAATTTTCAGAGTTCACCTTTGCTGTTCTGTACAGGACCACTTGACAATGAAAGAAAAATCCAAATCATCCCAAAATGAATAGACAGACCAGCTGGACAGCACCATGGGCAAGCATAATTTCTGTAAAATCAGCGCACTCAAGTAGCAGAAACAATTCCAAGTATTTTGTCATGATACTCACAGGCAGGGGAAGGTAAAGGAGAAAGAAACTTCGTGGGACAAATTCCAATGTCCCTTTGCCCCCCATCACCAACAGCCTCTAATTTTCCCATTGCAGGAGACAAGCCATTTGTTTTTTATTATAAATCTAAAACTGTGATTGTGGTATGTTAGTATTCAAAACACTACCAATGAAAAAATACTTCATAACACTGTTAGCTATTTTAATAACAAAAGTTTAATTATTAAGAGCTGACAATATACGTCTCTATTTTTATTTAAATCTTATATATTTGTCTACTAAAATGTTGAAGGCAATGTTAAGATCATTTGGTCTCATTTTTCTTGCACTGTTTTGTGGGTTGGAGTTTTTTCTTCTTCCTTTTTTTTTTCCTTTTTTTTTTTTTTTAAAGTAACGTGCCTGTATGTAGGGATTAATATTTTATTGGAAGGCTGCCTCTAAACCTGTTGAAACTTACATAGGAGGTTTGTTTTCTAGCCACTTTTCATTTGCAATGAATTTTAGTAAGTTTTTATTTAGTTCCAGTTTTGTCATAGACTAAAAAGCAGAATAAAACTCATATTCTGATTTTAAAACAAATTAAAGGAATTGTAGTTCATCTGATTCCCTAAACACTGAACAGTGATAACTTAGATCTCACTTCAGTACTGCATATTTATGTATTATGTCACGTAGCTGATGGAATTCAAAGCGTTAAAAAGTGGCTCGCAGAGTTTTGGTCATTCGGATGAGAAGCAAGCTCACCTTAATCTGATTAGAACTAAATTTGACTTGTTGCTTATGACAAAAAAAATATTTTAAAAGTATCAAATCATGACCCTGAGCTACATCCTGGAATACTTTAAACACACAAGGAACTGAAGGAAATATTGATAATGCTGATACTGGTACATCCAAGTTTCAAGACAATATATGGGCTCTGATGATTACAAAAACTCACTGAAATGAAAAAAACATCCAAGCTACCTTAATTAAAACTAAGTTGTAGGTGCTTTGGTTCCCCTTATCTAGCATGAACTTGTAGAGGTTGTTCTCACAGACACACTTAGCTTGATAATCTTTCATTGTTATTTTGTATTTCGTTTTTATTTGAATGTGAGCAAAGCCACCAAGATATAGGCATTCCTACTCTCGAGTTGCAGGACATCCCTGACAAGGAATTCAAATAAAAGGACGGCAATTTTTTTTTTTTTTTTTTTCTCCAATGCAAGCCTTCTGTAAGAAGGACTAATGAAATTTCTCTGGACTATGATAAACAGTGCATCCTGGTTCTATACAAGAACCAGGGGTGGGGGAAGACACAGCTGTATTCCAGCCCCCAACAACATCAAAACCTCCAAACCAAAACTCCTTGTCTGGAGTACAATTAAAAAACTATATATATTGGGGCGGAGAGGACATGAGATGGATGACAAACAGCACCAGTTTACGGAGTTTTGCTCAACCTACTCCTTAAACAAACTTTACTATTTCCCCCACTCCTGTATTATAACTCACTCCAGCCTGTTTTCTAGCTCATCCTAAAAATATAGACAAAGCCTGAGGAAAAGATAAGCCCATCACAGCAGGCATTTACAACATTTTTGGTAGCTAGAACTTGAATTACTAAACAAATAAATGGTGAATTTCACTAAATGGCTCAAGTTTTTCATTAAACTTTTCCCAAGAGTTAGAACACAAATAGAGTACAAGATCTTATTCGAAAGGATTATATGCCAGTATATTAAGCAAGAAATTTTGCCCTGTAAACTTTTACTATTTATCAAAGATGTGGTATATTTTGAATATATCCTTTGTTTAGCATGCAGAAAAATTATGTTTATGTATTTTTAAAAAGGCTTGATTTCAAGTTTAGCAGTGGTTTTAAACAAAAATCATTCTTAGGTTTTCAGTTTTAGCCATTTGATTAAGCTATAACATAACCAAGAAACTCAATGTAATATAATGTAGTATACTGTAAACAAAGTACTGTTTGCTGGATTTTAGACAGCATTTTTTTTTATAAGTCAAATTTTATAAATGGTAGAGAAAGATACTTTAAAAATGTTATATTTTGATTAGTAATGAAAGTACCTTCACCATGTTAATCTTCCACATAGCACAATAATAGAATCATTGAATAACCCAAGTTGGAAGGGACCCACAGCTGATGAAGAACAGAGAGCATGCTATAACAACTGAAAAAAACGTGTAATCGTTTGATGACAAAAAGAATGGACATCTCAAAGCTGAAGCTTTTCATTATTCAGCCTTTCATGAATGAATTAGATGACACAGCCCATGCCAATGCCTTAAATGTATTTACCTAAATAAATAAGATAGCCAAAAAATGAAAGAATGTAACATATTACTACACATTCTTAAATCTTTGGCTTCACTCTGAGGAAAGGTCCCTAGACTGTCCAGAACCGCAACCATCTTTCCTAAAAATGCGTAACAGAAGAGCAATGGCTGCAGCATTAAGACTATAGAATCCATTTCAGTGGTCCTAATTTATCAAGGAAATCACAATTTTTATTAGAAAATAAATGTGAGGCCAAAGGGCCCAGATATCTTCAACACTTACATAAGTGACTGCCTGATATATGCCCTGAAGGATTTTTCTGTTATTAGTACCAAGAAGTAGCATGATTACTTAGCTAGACCAAAGTCAGGCACAGATGCAACTGCCAGTCCTTCAGCATGCTCCAGTATGTTACAGGGTATTAACAGAGAGCGGGAAAGAAGTGGCTGTAATGGAGAATCTCTTCTAGGCACTATTAAGTCCTCTCATTCTCTCATATATAAAAAAAACTGCTCAGAGTTTCAGCCTGCCCCATACCACCCAATCCCATTGACAATGGTGATGTTAACTCATGTTGTACAACAAGAAGTGGTGATCAATCAATTCCATACAGCTGCTTTATTCTGTAAGTTAGTGTTTCTGACAAGAAATCAAAATAATACTTCTGCAGTCATTTTTCTGACCCTTAAGCATTAATAGACTAGCCCTGGCTGTCCTGTAAATTATTTAAACTCTTAAGTTACAAAATACAACGTGTTAGTGAGACTTTTTCTTTTAGAGTTCAAGGTGGAGCTTTTTGCCTGCCTACCCCCTACAAATAAATAAATAAACAAATAAAGAGCTTGCTTTCCTAGTGTGTCCTATGTATCATGGACATCACTTTCTAATTATTATGTATGTACAAGTTTATGAACAATTTTGTTAATCTACACAGGTGAAAAACAAGTAGTTGCTTCTCCACCCACCCCCTGACTTCCTCAGAGCACTAGTTTCAAATATTACAGATATTACCAGTACCATTTTTAATGACAGATGGAAATTGACATTATTTCTGTAAATATTTAAAATATCTTAAGCAATTTTTTTTTATGAATATTTTGCTGCTTTATAAATACTTTAGGTAATTCGCTAACTCAGTTGGCTGTATGTCCACAGCAAGTAAAATAAAGAATCAACATCCTTTTGGCATGCCTCCCAAATAGGAAGTGACTCTAGCTCTTGTTTTCCGATGTGTCATATTTTAATTATACATATGTAAAGCCCACACAGTGATATATTTACCTCATCACCAGAATGTTTTATACTGATAAACATAGCACGGTTTCACTGATGCAACATAAAATGCTATTGTGGGCTAAAGGCTTGACGTTTGTGAAGTTATGCTACACATGGAAGCAAGGTTTAGGAAGTGCACGAAATCTGCAGTGATATTTCATTATGTCAGCAGACACAATGTTAAAGCCACCTGACCAAATTAGACACCCATATGGCAACTCTGAATAATGCGATGTGACCCACTGGCCACAGGCCCATACTGCTGTGGATCAGGCTGTGGCTATTTCAGAAAGCAGAATTTGAAATGATCCCACATCATTGTGGGATAATAGCATTATGGCAAGGTCAGGACTTGTACTCCATATGGGTAAGGGCACATGTGCCATATGTGCTCCTGTGGGTTCAGTACCTGTTTATTCATTCCCATATCCATATGCCGCAGCGCAGAGTTCTGCTCCACCGTGGTACCCAAGGACAGAAGGGGGGACAGCCCGTTCGACCATGGTCATCTCCACAGCCCGACGGGGAACTTCAGCTCCAGCACCTGGAGCACCTCCTCCCCTTCTTTCTTCACTGACCTTGGTGTCCCCTCAGCTTGGGTTGCTGCCTCGGCCCTGCCACTGCAACGGGTGCCCACCATGGTGAATTATAAGTTTTAAGAGGCAGAGTTCCCAAAGGAGGGGAAGAGAAAGGGAACAGGGAAAAGGAGGAGAGGATCCTCTCTGCACTCCGCCCTGCCCTGTGCTAACTGCTAAGCCGATCCTGTTTGCGCGTCCCGGGTCGGGGCGCTCCCTAGGGCCTGCTTTTACATAGTCAGGGGGTGGCTGCCTCAGCGAGTGGCTGCAAAATGCCGGCGACGCCCGATTTAAATGTCCTGCTGCTGCCGCCGCTAGCTCTGCCCACGCCTCGTTAGCCTCCCTCGCGAGGGCTGCTGGCTCGTGGCGGGTCCTTCGGCTGCCTCGAGCGGCCTCGATGCCAGAAAAAAAGCCCTGCCCGCCGCGATCCCCCGCCCCACTGCAGCACGCGTCTGCCCCGGAGCCGATCGCCTCGGCGAGTGGCTGCGAAATGGCGGCAACGCCCGATTTAAAGGAGCTATGCTGGACTTCGTTGTCACCATGAGGAGGGGCTGGTGGAGAACCTAAAGCTGCAGGGCAGCCTTGGTCGCAGTGACCACGGAATGGTGCAGTTTTGCATTCAGAGGGCAGTAAGGAGGGAGCACAGTGAGCTCGCTACCCCAGACTTTGTGAGAGAAAAATTTGCCCTCTTCAGTGATCTGCTTGTTAGAGTACCTTGGGACAATCCCTGGAGGTATGAGGAGTCCAAGAAAGATGATTAATATTCAAGGATCACCTCCTTCAAAATCAGGAGCGATGTATCCCAACAAAGAGGCCTGCATGGATGAACAAGGAGCTCCTAGGCAAATGCAAACACAAAAGCCTACAGAGGGTGGAAGAAGGACAGGTAGCCTGGGACAAATAAAGAGAAATTCCACAAGAAGCCAGGGATCAGGTTAGGAAAACCAAAGCCCATTTAGAATTAAATTTGGCCAGGGACATTAAGGACAATAAGAAAGACTTACATAGGAACATCAGTGGTAAAAAGAAGACTAGGGAAATTGTGGGTCCTCTCCAGAAGAAAACAGGAGACCTGGTTACCTGAGATACAGAGAAAGTTGAGGTACTCAATGACTTTTTTGCCTCAGTCTCCACCGGCGTCACATAGCCCAAGTCCCAGAAGGCAAAGACAGAGACTAGAAGAATGAAGAACCACCACTGTAGGAGATGATCAGGTTCAAGACCATCAAAAGAACCTGAAAGTACACAAATTCATGAGACCTGATGAGATACATCCACAGATTCTGAGGGAATTAGCAGATGAAGTAGTTGCTAAGTCACTGTCCATCATATCTGAGAAGATGTGGCAGTCCGGTGAAGTTAAGTTCCCACTGACTGGAAGAGGTGGAACATAACCGCCGTATTTAAAAGGGGAAAAAAGGAAGACCCAGGCAAATCCAGGCCAGTCAGTCTCACTTCTGTGCCTGGCGAGATCATGGAGCAGATCTGGAAACAGTGCTAAGGAACATGGAAAGTAAGGAGGTGATTGGTGACAGCCAACATGGCTTCACTAAGGGCTTGTCATGCCTGACAAACGTGGTGGCCTTTGACAACGGGGCTACAGCATTGGTAGATAGGAGAACAGCTGATGTTTTCTACCTGGACTTGTGCAAAGCATCTGAGACTGTCCCCATGATATCCTTGTCTCTGAAATGCAGGGACATGGATCTGATGGATGGACCACTTGGTGGTAATGAATTGGCTGGATGGTCACACTCAAAGAGTTGCAGTCAGTGGCTCAGAATGGAAGGTCCAAGTGGAAACTGGTGACGAGGGGTGTTCCTCAGGGGTCAGTACTGGGACCAGTGCTCTTTAACATGTTTGTTGGTGACATGAAGGGTGGGATCCAGTGCACCCTCAGCAAGTTTGACGATGATGCCAAGCTGTGTGGTGCAGTCAACACACTGGAGGGAAGGGATGGCAAGGGATATCCCCCAGAGGAACATGGACAGGCTTGAGAGGTGGGCATGTGCTAACCTCATGAGAGTCAACAAGTGCAAGGTCATGCAGCTGGGCTGGGACAATCCCAAGCATAAACACAGGTTGGACATAGAATGGATTGAGAACAGGTCTGATGAAAATGTCATGGGGCTGTTGGTAAATAAGAAGCTCAACATGAGCCAGCAATATGCATTTGCAGCCCAGAAAGCCAACCGTATCCTGAGCTGTATCAAAAAAAGTGTAGCCAGCAGGTCAAAGGAGGTGATTCTCCCCCTCTACTCCGCTCTTGAGAGACCCCATCTGGAAGACTGTGTTCAGCTGTGGGGCCCCCAGCACAATAAGGGCAGCATAAGGAAGCATTAGAACAAGTCCAGAGGAGGGCCATGAATATGACCAGAGGGCTGGAGCACCTCTCTTATGAAGACAGTCCAAGAGAGTTAGGGTTGTTCATCCTGGAGAAGAGAAAGCACTGGGGAGACCTTATAGCGGCCTTCCCATACCTAAAGTAGTCCTACATGAAAGCTGGGGAGGGACTCTGTCAGGGAGTGGAGTGACAGGGCAAGGGGAAACGTCTTTAAACTAAAAGAAGGTAGATTTAGATTAGATATAAGGAAAATATTCTTTACTGTGGGAGAATTAGAATTCATTCTATGATTTTATGAAGTATTCTTCTGTTTTTTCCTGATTGTGGATCTAAAATTCATCTGCTTGTCTTCAACTTTTGAGTCCATTTCTTTTCTCTAGGTCATGCGGTAAAGAAGCAGCTCTTTTGCATTCTTAGTGGTGTGGTGTATTTCCTTCTTTTCTTAAACTTCTTCCTGCACAATTTACCATCTTTCAGGCTTCTTTGAGCTAATTCATCATACAGTTTGCATTGTCTCCCCATGAAATATACTTCCTCAAGATTCTTCCGTGTTTTTACTTAACAAGGAACCTTGACATCAATAACTTCCTTTTAAACTCAACCCTTTCTGAGGTCTGGTATTTATCTCATGACCTGATACTTAAATCAGGCACAGGTGAAATGCAGTTCAAGAAGCTATCTTAAAGGAGTCTGAATACCATACATTACAGATCAAAATTTGTAACAACTACAAAAGAGAATAAAAAAGTCAAGAAAGAAAAAAGAGAGAAATGAAAGAATGATTAAAATGACAGAATTAATTTAAAGGAGAGCCTCAGTCTAGCTGGTGTTGCTAATAAGGGTGCACATCTATATTATGCAGCACTTCAGAGGTAGATGTGTGAGATGTATGCCTATTACTCTAAAATAGAATTGTGCAGAACATCAGTTTGCTTGAAACAGTGCTGTACGTAAATTCAATTATACTTGTTAACGTGAAGTAAGTCAGTACATGGAAGAGTTTTTTATGGATGAAATTTAATTCTTAGATAAAGTAGTTCATGTTTGCTATTAAGAAAGGTGAATTCAAGGAACAATGCTGATTATTAGAGCATTTTCAACACTTGAAATATGTTAGAGATTAATTTCCTTTATTTACTTAATAGATATTAGTGTTTTTTTTTGTGTTGTTGTTGTTTTTTAATCTAAAACGAAGAATTATAATTTAGCTCATTCTCCTCCATGTGGTTTTCTACAGCAACAATATCCATCACGTTTTTGAATTTATTATAAAATAAAATATTATAAATAATAATGCTTTCCAATTTTTCTTGCTTGCATTGCTTTTATTGCAAATGTTGCAAGTATGGTGCTATATAACTGCAACAGAATGGTGATCGGTTTGCGTCTTCCAGAGTATCTCCAACAAATCCTAATTTGAACTTCACATTCGGCAGTCAAACAACAAATGTCTTTGCTGCTTACAGAATACTGTTTCACTCTGAGTAATCAGTAGCTTTTGAGGTATTTATGTGATAGGGAATAAATTTCTGTCCTGTTGTTTCTCATAAAAAATGAGGATTTAGAGGCAAGTAAGGAAACATCTATAATATGTAACCACTGAAAATTTCTCAGGCACTTTATAGACAATCACCATACAAAAGCTAAGCTGTCCATCATTTTGGCAATGCAGCTAAGCCTCCTCAAGCTTCAAAGAAGTGTTGTCACTTAGGGAAGTTTCCTTACTTCCTAAACATTCTGTATGACCTGTGCAAATTTCAAAGAAACTTCCACTTCCTTCCAATTCGATTTTATTTGATTTTCATTTCATTGATTAGAAGACAAAATATACTGTAACTTAAATTAACAGGGAAATACCAGCATTCAGTATAGATATGGACTGGTATAACACTATCAGAGGTTAGAAAGTATTCTACTGATATTTTTCCTTTGAAGGTATTTACATATATATATATTTACATATATATACATACATATATATATTTACATTATATACACATCAAATACACAATTCACGTATTCGTATATGCAAGCATATTAATATGTAATGTATTATGTATATTATAATATATGTAAATGTATATGTATATAAAAGTAAAATATTAGGCTTCATATTCCAGAAAGGCACTTAAATGCTAGAAGCATCACTATGTACACCACTGAAATAGAGCGGATACTGAACAATGTATGGTAACAGTAACAAAAATGTTAGAGTAGGAGATACATTTTAACATTATTACTGACAGAGTAATAGACATATACATGCTGTGAAATGAGCTACAACTATTTCTGGATGCAGAACTGGAGACCAGGCTGAGGCTTTCACAGCTGGCACAGAAAATTGCTTGCCGTTGGTCATGTAAAATAAAGCCAAATAAACCTGCTGTACTGAGAATCCAGTGTGTAGGAATCATTCACATGCAGAAATAAACTGAAGTAGCATTTTCGCTGGCCACTAGATTATCAGTTATTGCAGGATCATCGATCTTTTTGCTCTTCATACTTCATTTATTAATAGAACACCGTTAGCAATGACAAATATTTTACAGCCTTGCAAATATGATAATTTGCCTATTTCTTTATATATTTGAATCAAAGTAATAATACTGATTTTGGCCTTTGAAGGTTAAGAGAATCGTTTAAATATGCTACAGGGAAAATGAAGGGAAGTGGAGGACTGGGTTATAACATCCTTACTTGAAACACTGTTATGGACAATAAGCAAACATACCTGCAATATAAGCAAAAGAATGTAACAGAACAAGAAGTTGCTGAGAAGAAACAAAGTAAAATCGTCTTATTTGATTATGGAGATTAAAATTTCTATAATAAGAACAATTGGGAAATGGAGTTGGGAACCGAGAACAGTTCTCGATGAAAAAACTACTTCAATACTCAGGAAATAGTATAATAATGAATTTACAAAATGCCAGGACAAAATGGAAAATTCCTGTGCTTTTAGCAGTAGTAGCACAGTAGATTTTTTAATTTTTGTATATACCTTTTTGATTGTGTAAAAAGTTCTGAAGATGTGCTTGCACTTGTGTGTTAGAGTAGTATCAAATAGCTTTAAAGTACAATTATCATCAAGTGATTAAAGAGATTAGGGGATAAATAATATAAGTCTTTGTATATAACAGATTGCTAATAACTGCATTAAGATTCTAAAGTGTTCGTGTTTATTAAAGTGCAACATGTATTTCACCAACAAAAGTATGAAGAAAAGTCAAATAAATGTAAGATACTTCAAAGAAAAACAACACAGGAGCATCATAGAATAACAGGATTTTTATTAACCAATTCACATTTTTGGAAAAAAGGAAAAATTGTAAGAGCCCTTTATGTTCACTTCAGATATGGAAGTATCTGAATGTGCACCTCTACATAGGTTTAAAATTAGAAGTCCATATAAATATTGAAAAATAATATATATATTTTTTCCATCAAATGTAAAAGTAAAGATGCCAACTAGAAATAAGAACAAACAAATGTTCATTAAATAATACCAATAAAATCCCATAGTACTGTTTAATGACGTGCCATAACTCTTCGAAGTAACCCACAGAAATTATATCCTCAGTAATCTGATAAAAAAAAAAAGGGGGGTGGGGAAACAGAATGCAAACAGAATGCTGCTTGATATTCTTCAGAGGGAACAGTGTTTGTATCCAAAGGTGACACGTTGTTTCTTTTTTCAGTTAGTGCACAAAAATGGAATTTGAAAATGTCCATGACAAAACCTCAAAACTATTTTTAAAAAGGCAGAATAAAAAAAGAAAATCAGAGAAGAAACTGACACTAAAATCAAAGGTTAGAGTTATGCCTTGAACATTTTTGAATATTAAATAATATCTACCTGTTAAATAAGAATTAGAATTTAACTAATTTATGGCTTTGTAGGCTAAACACGAAAAATCACCAATAGACTTGTCCAATCAGATCTTAGATATGTTTTACAACTTTCTTTGAACTTAACTGGTCGTTACTGTAGGGCTAGATATCTTCGCTACTGTAAATTCTACTCCAAGACTGATCTAAAGTTACTTTTTTAAGTCTGTTATCTCTTAGGAAAAAAAAAAAAACAAAAAACAAAAAACTAATTTCTTTCTTTCCAAATTACTTACAAAAAGTTAATTTGAAATCATCAATGTGAAATCCTAGAGTTGTTAACAGTAAAAAGCCTTCCACTGCCTCATGTAGAACTATTATTTTTTCTATATTCTTCAACAGTGCGTTATTTGTATTTTATTCATAATATTTGTGAATATTTTCCTCTATTTCTCATCTTTGGTACTACTTTAAAGCCCCTAATTCATGTAATACCAATGTTTTTGACAACTACATTAAAAAATTGTTTTCAATATTATGTAATAATTTGAGTGTTTTAAAATTAAATGGTTACTTGCATCATATAATGCAAAAATCAATGTCATACTAGACCTTCAATTTTTATAGTGGTCAGAAGTTTAAAAAAAAAAAATTAGACAATGAGAAATGATCAGATAAAATATCTAATTTTAATACACAAAGTAGAACACTATATTTTAATAAAATTGCCTAAAAATATCTAATGACTATTGTCAGTATAAAGAACATGTATAATTTTCAAAATCACTCAGATTTGGCCTAATTTTAATTCTCTCCAAATTAGTTGAAAGTCACATAGGCCAAACACTTTATGGAGATATTTGTGTAAAATTTTCTCAAAAAATCATGGTCTTTCACTGGAAAGTAAAAACAAAACAAAACAAAACAAAAAACACACTACAAAACCAAACATGATGCTGTTAACTAACTGCAGTTCTTGACATTTGGTCTGGGTCATCTTCAATGTTTCCTCATTATTTAGAGAACACCAATACCTAGTATAAGGGTGCTACCATGTTTGCATGAAATACGATTATACAAACCTACTTCAGATAGAAATGACTACACAAAGTGCAAGGCTTTAGAGATAGATCTTTTAGAGATAGACACTCTTTTTTCTTCTATTTTATTTTTTATTTTTTCCATGTTAAAATGCAATTGTGTTGTTCTGCTTACGCTTCAGACCAATATAACACCATAGTAATAAAACGATGTAAATTCTCTTGGATATTAAATCAAAATATGGAAATACCTTGAACCATACTTTGTGGTGTTGAGTAATCAACTCTTTTTATTCCAAGAGGTTAATTGCCTAAATATTACTTCAGGATATTTAACAGAAAACAGCTATCAGAACAGAATAAAAGCTATTATCTGTCACCTTTAACCCTTCCATTAGATTTTTCCCAGCTACAGAACATCTGTTCTCCACTTACATGGATTTTTATATACTGTTGAGCCTCTTACTTAAACAATATCAGATGCATCACTGATTAAGAACTTTGATTTCTTATATTCTTCTTGTAATTATCTGTACACACAATGTGTAGAATGTGTACAAGACCCTTTTTTATTATTATTTTTTTGTAGTTTTAACCACGGGAAACAAATAGATTAAAAAAATAAAAATAAAAATAATGATTTGGAAAACAAAGCCTGATGGTATAGCTGGACAAGGAACTTAAGGCCAGTTTGTGTCTTTTCTACTTGAAAAAGTAGGGTCTTGATGAGTACTTATATATACAAAAAAAAAAAACAAAACTATTTAGATGTCATACCTTTCAAACAACAAATATGAATGAAATTATTTACATTAGACAAAAATATTATTTGTTTGTTACCTTTTCAGAGAATCAGAATTTGGTTGTTTTATGTCGATGGGATTGTTCACATGCTTAAACTTAAGCAGAGAATTCTGAACCCTGTTGAAATTAAGTTTAGGTAAGAAAAAAGAATGCAGGCTACTTTGTAATTAACATTAAGCTCTCATATAAAGTGCATTGACATAATGGAAAAATAAATATAAATTAAAATTCTACTACTACCATTGTTACAGACATTAAAAAAATACCATATCAGAGCTTCTTCAATGTGATAAAAACAGTCTCAAATCAATATTTGACTATACAGGTGCTTAAATAAGTCTGAGATGCTTTTTGGTTAGATTAAATA